>NC_081408.1:188032908-188252908 GCF_030272615.1 Cryptomeria japonica
AAATAATTTTAAAAATATTTATTTGTCAATAATATTTCGTCAACTTTTGACAAATCTAAGAGATGCAAACCCAAAATTTGATGACTAAGAGTTTTCTTATGACAAGATCCCCTTTTATCGTAGATGCTACAAGTCATGTTAAGTTTAACAATATTATCCATTTGTTCTCCACAAATAAAAATGTTCATTAATCATAACAAGAAAATTTTATATTCATTGAAGCATCTAGATGCACGTAGTGTTGCAACAAAAGTAGGAAGTACACATCCAACAAAATATTTCTCAAATGATGAACTTGATATAGATATATTCATTAGTAAGAATTCAAGGGTGATGCTAACTTCAAATCTTTGGATAAAAGGACTTGTAAATGGAGCTCTCAAATATATTCGAAAGATTGTCCAGAAACCAAGAAGTTCCACACCTAAACCACCAACATATGTGATGGTTAAGTTTAATGATTATTCAAGGAGGCCATTTGAAGATCACCAACCAATTACAATTCCACTAATAGAAATACAAAGGGGTAGAACACATCAATTACCATTAAGATTGACAATACATAAATCTCAAGGATTGACTCTTTCAAAATCCATAACTGGTATTGAACCAAGAGAAAGAATGGGATTGATATTTGTGGTAATATCTCGTGTAAAGACTCTAGAAGGTTTCAGAATAATGTATGCATTCACATATGACCCTTATGAAAAAATAGAAAAGGGTAGACAACTTGCCAAGAAAAAGGTTCAAGAAAAAAAAATGAAATTTTTTGAAGACAATTGATGTAATATGTTTTTGTCTAAATTTCCTTCCATGGTTTTTAAGATTTTCAATATAACATATTATACCTAATAGCATCTTCTCAAAATATCTTATATAAAAAAAATCATTTATTGTATTGTATATAAATAAAATGACATACAAAATTCTCAAGGATCAATGTAATATATTTTTCTTCAAATTTGCTTCCATAACTTTTATGTTTTCTAATATTAAAAAAATTAAAACTAATATAAAATAAATTATCATTAATAAATGTGTTATTTTTTGTCACAATAATAATTGCTAACATTTAATATAGCATCATATGCTTTCACAATGTCTATGAAACAACTATTTTATATAATATTTAATATAATTCATATCTATTAAATTTTATAATATTAAGTTACATAACTTTAAAAATATTCTTTGTGCATTACCTTCTAGGAATATCTATGATTTTGGTTGAAGATTTGGACTAGTTGCCTCTAGTCAATGATAGATCATCTTATGACAACAAGAGACGGGCAAATTTACTATGGGAGGAATTCAAAATTGTGGTTATGTTAGATAAAATTTTTAGGCCAGATGGAGAAAACATACAACAAAAAATATTTTATCAACTTTTGACAAATCTAAGATATGTAAACCCAAAAAATGATGACCGAGAGGTTGCTTATGACAATAACCCCTTTTAGCATAGATGTTGCAAGTAATGGTGAGTTTAACAATCTATCCATTTGTTCTCCACGAATCAAAATGTTCATAATCATAACAAAAAAATGTTATATTCATTGAAGCATCTGGATGCACATGGTGTTGCAATAAAAGTAGGAAGTGCACATTCAAGAGAAGATTTCTCAAATGATGAACTTGATCTAGATACATTGATTAGTAAAAATTCAAGGGTGATGT
This sequence comes from Cryptomeria japonica, assembly GCF_030272615.1. NCBI lineage: Eukaryota > Viridiplantae > Streptophyta > Pinopsida > Cupressales > Cupressaceae > Cryptomeria > Cryptomeria japonica. The sequence goes on from NC_081408.1 coordinate 188,034,586, forward strand.
TGACTTCAAATCTTTGGATAAAAGTAGGATTTGTAAATGGAGCACTCAGATATATTCGAAAGATTGTCCACAAACCAAGAAGTTCCCCACCCGAACCACCAACATATGTGATGGTTGATTTTAACAGTTATTCAAGAATACTATTTGAAGATCATCATCCAAATACAATTCCAATAGTAGCAATAAAAAGGGGTAGAACACATCAATTACCATTAAGATTGAAAATAAATAAAACTCAAGGATTGACTCTTTAAAAATCCACAATTGATATAAGGCCAAGAGAAAGAATGGGATTGGCATTTGTCGCAATATCTCATGTAAAGTATCTAGAAGGTCTCAGAATAATGTTGACATTCACATATGATCATTATGAAAAAATAGAAAAGGGTAGACAACTTGCTAATGGAAAAGTTGAAGAAAATAGATTAAATTTTTTAGAAAATAATTGATGTAATATGTTTTTGTCCAAATTTCATTCCATGGTTTTTAAGATTTTTAATATAACATATTATACCTAATAGCACCTTCTCAAAATATCTTATATAAAAAAAATCATCCATTGCATTTGTATATAAATAAAATGATAAGACAAAAATCTCAAGGATTGATGTAATATATTTTTCTTCAAATTTGCTTCCGTGACTTTTATGTTTTCAAATATCGAAAAAAAAACTAATATAAATAAATTATCATTAATAAATGTGTTATTTTTTCTCACAATAATAATTGCACATTTAATATACCATTATATGCTTTCACAATGTCTATGAAATAATTATCTTATATAATATTTTATATATTTTATATGTGTCTCTATCTCTATCTCTCACCCTCTCTATCTCTCTCTCCCTCTCTCTATTACTTGTCTTTCTCATCTTATTTTTCTCTCTTGCCCCCTCTATCTCTCTTTTCCTCTATATATATCTCATTATTTCTACCTCTCTCTCTTATTCACTCTAACTCTTGTGCTTCATACCTCTCTCTATTTCTCCCTCACTCTTATCTCCTTGTCACTCCTCACTATCTCTTTCTATTCATATCTCTCTATATCTATCTATGTGTTTCTCTTTATCTCTATTTGTATACCCCTCAATCTCTCTATATCTTTGTCTATCTATATCACTCCCCCTTTCCCTCTCTATCTATTGGGCTCTCTCCCTCTCTCTAACTATATCTTCTTATCTCTCAAACCTATCTCTTTCCCTATCCCTCTCTTTCTATCTAAAACACCCTTATACTATATCTATCCATCTATCCCTCTCTATATATTAAACATTCTCTCTCTACCTATGTCTCTCCCTCCCTGCCCCCTTCACTCACTTTCCCTCTTTTACCTATCATTCACTCCCTCTCTATCTACCCTCTTTCTATCTTTAGCATCGTAAATTGTCACCAAGCTAATGTGCACCTCATGTTTAAGACCCTACTTTAGTGTGTCTCCTTCTCATCTCCTACCTTGGTCCGTTCAATGCCTTAACTCCATTTCTAGTGCCATGTACACCTGCCAACTAATTTCCTAGAGGGATGTCCTTATCCCTGGGGATAGATTATGGTCCTTGATTGAGGAGGACTAGGGCACTAGTGCCCTATTCCTAGGAGTAGAGAGACCATGTACCCCTTGGTCAGACTCTATTTTGAAATATGAGATGGGACCTATCTCTCCAACGAGAAATAAAATTGGTGGCTCAACATGACTATTAGAGGTAGACCTAATCAGTAAATTGACCTAGGATCCCCTATATATAGACATCAATCAATTCATTTCAATTCTAAGACTCCATGGACATAATAAGTATTCGACCTAAGGCATCCGTGAAGTTTTCATCAAGCATTTTTAGAGGTCTTCAAGGCTGCATATTCTTCATTCAACCATTATGAAGAAAAATTACATCAATCATATGCAAGCATGTGTGTTTCATTAGGGTTTTGTCATGCTCATGTCATTTCATGCAACACATGTGGTTATATTCAAGAAGCAAAGCATCATTATCAACAATTGTAGATCTGAGGTATACCTTTCCATTATTTATTTCAATATTTGCAATATTTCATCCAAGGTTAATTCCTAAATCGAGGTTTGACTTAGGAAAACCCCTATTCTCAACCATTTTCCTTCTTTTTCTATGTGTAGGAAACAGATGTGAAGCTACGATTCTCAGGATCAGCATTATTCCCAAAGACGAACAAATTCCCCTTTGGATGGCAAAAAGTGTGGAGGACCACAACAACGAACATTTTGGTCTTGACAAATCAGGAGCTCCTTTTGGGAACAGATTCGAACATTCTTACATTGCTCATATCCAAGTTTGTGGCTCAATTTGACAACTATAGTTCATTGTTTAAATGCATTTTTACTTCAATTCCAACACATTTACCCTAATTTCAGTATTTCAACAATTCAACTTAAAAGAGGGTGTCAATCTCAAACCCCAATGAATCTAATATAATTTCTCTTCCATATCCTATCTAATTTGAGGCTATATCTATAAGGTTCACCCCTCTTTAATGTAGTGGTGCCTGAGCCTAAAATTAGTAGTTTCTACTAGAACTAGTGGTGGAGACCCTAATTTTTCACCATTACATTTTGGTGAACCTGACTCTTTACACCCTTATTTATGATTTATGTTCTCATATATGAGTATTTATGCAATTTAAAATTCAAATTTACATTCACGGGTTTAATTTCCAATTGAATTTCATAAATTTAGAGGTTAAATTCATAAAAGCCCTAATTTTTAAATTTTCAAAATTGAGCTTGTGGGTTGTCTAATTTGGATTAATTATTTCAGATTTGATTTGGGAAAATTTTAATTTTTTATTTTACATCTATAGATCTTATTTTAATCAAATTGCAAATATTTAGAGGTTTATTCACAAAAACCCTAATTTATTTTGATTAATTTGATTTGTGGGTTGCATAATTCATCACTTTCATTTTCATATCTGATTTTAATCATTCATAATGGCAATTAATAGATCTGATTTATTTTCTATTTAACATATGATTATATTTCTTTTCACTTACATATATCATAATCATGTGTTGGATAATGGTTTCTTTCATTTCACATTGATTCTTTTCATTCATAGCACTTTGGCATATTGTATTTTTAGAATTTCCAAATTGCTTCCTTTCAATCAATTACATCTCAAAGATTTTATCCATAATTCATGTTGTTTTATAGTGATATTTTTTGGAAACTGCATTTCATATGTAGATCACATCAAATATTTTGTAAATCCTAATCTTAGAGATGTTAATGGAAAACCTAATACTTGTACCTCTCCTAGGGTATCTATTGTGAATGAAGAAAAAGATAATACTCCTATCAATTATCTCTCTAATGGAGAGCAAGGATTAAAGAGAAACATGGCACCATCTTCTTCTCATACACATACCCTAGCACAAGGGGGGTAAGATAATGGCTCTAGATCCCCCTTATTCTCCTAGAGCCTACCTTAATCATCAAAATATTTGTAGTTCAAAGATGATGTTAAGCATTTCATTCATGATCTACCTCCCCACATAACATTAAGTAAATATGAGGCCTTAGATGATAAGGATCTTCCTTACCAACCCATCAAAGAGGATATGCATGATGATAGAAAAGAAAATCCCCCTACACAAGATATACCTTCTTCATCTACTTTCCCTTTGCTCCTTCTAGATACACTTACACTAAAAATTTTAAAGAGATTCATTATAATTTTCCTCCTCCTTCTCAATTAATAAATTGTTATAGGAATGGCTAAAACATAATATCAAAACAAGGTTTTAGAGGACAAGAACTTGGGAAATTTGATCAAGGAATTAGAGTCCCTATAAACCCTCCTACACAAGCTAGTATTGAAGGTCTAGGACATTATCATGATTCCCCTATGAATAATCTCCTTAGAATCCAAAATTTTAATAATTACTGTGCAAGACATAAGACTTATCATCCATCTAAGAGTGCTTCTTCTTCAAACACTCCTTTTTGTTAATATCATCAAACTCATGACCATCCTGCTAATAATTGTCTGGATTTTTAAAAAAGTATGGAAGAACTAATTGATAATGGAACTGTTAAAATCATAGGTGACAATCATTCTTCTTCTAACAATCATTGTCCTACATCACAAGAGACAAGACATAATACTATTGATGACCAAGAAAAATTAGCCACTAGAATCTTTTGGAGATTGAAGTATGATAAGCATGTTGCCTTTCCTTCTATTAGAATCAATAACAATTCTAAGCATAAGAAAGGTGATGAACATTGTCTTTTTTATTGTAGTTATTGTATTCTCTTGGAAAGTGTAAAGAATTTAAAATATTTGTTCAAATCCTATATGATAGAGCTCGCATATCTCACACAACTGATCTTGCTCTCTTTCTTGATGAAAAAGTAGTACCTTAGCACTCTATTCACCCTTCATGTTGCTCCTCACCCTATGACACAAGCAGTTAACTTAATTGGGGGCTCTTTGTCATAAGAGGTGATGTTATTTCAATTACAAACATCTTGTAATAACCCACTCTACTCGACCCAAAAATTTCAACTATTTTATTTATTTATTTTTATTTGCTTATTTATTCTTATTTGGTGTTTGATTCAATCGCATACTCTGGGCATCCATCCAAATAGAATAGGCATTCATCCATTTGGGATGAGCATCTAACCATGCAGGTTAGGCATCTGTCCATATGGGACATGAGGTTTCATCTATCCAATACGGGATAGGCATCTACCCAAACAGGGTAGGCATCTATCCAACTTGGGATAGGAGGTTCTCTAGCCATAGAATTAGACTCATCAAGAACATCTGGGTCCTGAGTCACTCTCTAAGAAGTACACTCCTCTAATAGGAGTACTCCAAGGTTGCAGTCCTTAGGGGTAAGTAAAATAACATAATACAAGCTTGAGTTCCGCCTCAAAATTTGGCCTAAAGCCTCGGGAAATCAAGCGAATCCATACAGGATTCCTTCCGAGTATGCGTTGGATTACCCTTTTTTTCCTTTAAAATTCCAATTAGTAATTATATCCCCTTTGATTGAGAGGTTGAGGAACTTTGCAGACCATCTACTCGCTTTGATCAACATCCTGGACCCCATCCCTGAATGCTTGAGTACTAGGGACAACTTCGTCCCTAGACTGCCTACATACCCATTTCAATATGGGATCAAGGCGTAAAGTATGTAGTTCTATTTTCTAATCTATGGGTTTAATGTAAACTATTTCAGTGGGTACGCAACCCTTTCTTGGGTCAATGTCCCAAATAGCTTCTATGTGGTTGCTACCCACAATGGTAGCTTTAAGAAAAGGGCTCAAGGTGGCCTATTGCTTGTGGCCTAAAATATCTAGGTCCTATATCCTATCAAAAGCATCACCCTTACCCCATTATCAAATGTCAAAAATAATCAAGATAAAATAAAATTCTAAAAGCATCTCACTCAACCAACCCTAATGGGGTTTTCTGAGGTTTAACTAAGTGGATGTAAATTCATTTAAAAATTATCTTTTTAGATTATCGATACAAGGGGGATTACTCGCCCCTTGGATTTTAACTTCCATGTGACCCTTATTACTCCCCAATGATTTATAGGGACAATGCCACAGACGTCATTGTTGTAGCTTTATTAGGCATGAAGTGCACTAGTTTGACACGGCGGCATTACTTTTAATCATGACCCAGAGGCACCATAGATACTGAACGTTGCTAAGGTTTTTGTTTTCCTACTCCTCTTTTTTTAGTTATCTAACTAAATAACTCAGAAAGCTTAAGTATCACTCAATTTAAACAAATTCTGAAAGAAACTATTATTCTATTGAAATCTTAAATAATCATTATCCTATTGCAACTTGAAAATTCAGAATATTATTTAGAAAGACTTATAAATTGAAAACAAAAACTAATTTTATGAAAATGGAGAATCACTATTACTTCTAGAAGATTAATATTCAATTTGAGAAGGGCTATTATATCTATCTTTTGAAATATAAATCGCATGATAACAACAATTATGTAACTTGCATGATGAAATAAATATGTAACTTGCACAATAAAAATAAATGTATAACTTTTATGAAAGATTAGAAAATAATCTTAAATGAGGGTAATTTTAAAAAAAATATTATATCATTTGCTTTGAAATAAACTATTGGATAAAGAGACTCTAAACATGATTATTTGGAAAGAAGTTCCTTTAAAACTTTAGACAATTTGAAATTAAATTAAGTTAAATTCATGTTTATAACTATAAGTTTAATAATTCATAATAATGAATTGAAATTATCAATTAATATAACACAATGATCCCCAAATTATAATTTAGTTACAAATTAATCTATAAATTTACCAAGTCAAAATTCCAATTGGTAAATTTACCAAACTAGAACTTATACCAAACTGGAATTTAACCTAAATTAATCTACGAATAGTATTTACCTTCTAAAATTTACTACAAATATTATTTTACCAAATTAAAACTTAATTTTAAATTAATCTACAAATATTATTTTACCCAATCAAAATTTAATCATAATAAATCTAAATTCTAACCCAGCTAAAATTTAATTCCAAATTATTAATCTACAAATATAATCTTACCAACTAAAAGTTTAATTAGAAAGTATTAAATAACAATGATTCCAAATTATAAATCTGATTATAAATTAATCTAAATATATTTTTTACCAAACTAAAATCTAAGATTAGAAAGTATTAACTAATTCCTTTTTGTAAGTTAATCTAAATATAAATTACCTAACAAGAATTTTAATTGACAAAAAAAATATTAATAAACAAAATAGAATGAAATCTTAATTTAATTATAAATAATTAATAAACTTTACATTAATAAAATTCTTAACCTACAATTTTAAATTAACTATCATAGTTTCCAAAAAAATGACTTCCCCCAAAATAGATATAAATTTACAAGATAATTACTTCTAAGGGAATAAATTGTTTGGAGAAATAAGTTTACACAGGGAAATTATTCACAGATGATTAAAAAGTAATCACAGGAAATAAATTGTTGGAGAAATAAATTTATATCACAAGAAATAAATTGTTGGAGAAGGTAGACTTCACAAAGAAGTGAATAATATTTATTCAACATATTGGAAATAAATATCATATAGATGCTTAATCTATTCCCAAAAATCTATTTTTTTAATCCTTTTTGATTAATCTATCTAAATCTTTCTTTTTCTTTTTTTTCTTTTTTTGAAAAGAAAAGTAATATACATATATTTTTATGTTAGATATCGAGAGTCCAAAATCAAAGAGTTTATACAAAAAGAGAAAGCAGGAGGCAGAGCCTCAATCGCCAAACTATGAAACCAGAGAGAGTAATATATACATTTATCTCCTAATCATATCAAAATATGGGGACGCAGCAGAGTATAGCACTATTGGAGAACCTCATCCTGGTCCTCCAGCCATGTGGTCCAGCCTTGTACTCCTTCCATCCATACCACCTTCTTTCTTGCTAGGATCTGGGAGCACATCTCTATCTTGTTGAAGGGAGGAGGCCTGCTATCCTGTAGATCCGTTATCAGCTTCTTTACTGCCTTATCAAAGGAGGTTTGATTCTCTGCAAGCCTGGCCCATTCGTAACCATCTTGCATCTCATAGACAAACATGGTAGCTCTGTCATCTTTGAGGAATCACAAGAGTTTGTTTCTCTCAATGTTCATCAGAAAGCAAACCTGCACAACAATTTTGTAATGTGTGAGTTTTTTAAAAAACTCATTACATTCCCTTGTATTAACTTGAAACTTCTCCTCATTCCTAAGTTTCCAAATAAATGAAAGAATGTAAGAAGATAGAATTTGTCAAACTAGATTAGTATCCTTCCTCAGTCCTTGAATAAAACTAGTAACTATATCAAGAGTGTAGACATATTCTGTAATAGAAATTCCAAACAGTAACCAAATTTCTCTAGCAAAAGGGCAGTCAAAGAAAATGTGGCGCGCAGTCTCAGGTTTTCCGTAGACAGAATACCGATCATATGCAGCCGATTTATTCCTAATAGGTAGTCTTTACAATATAAGTTACCACCTGAAGCATTTGATCTTAGGGGGGATGGGGGATCACCAAAACTTCTCAAAGGTTTTTTGCCAAGTGTGGGGGGTATGGTTGACATACCACAGAGTGTTGATATGTTCGATCACTGAGGTATCACTATTGAGAAGGGTATAGATAGACTTGGATTTGATCTTGGGGAGGGTGGAGCCATCCTTCCATAGGAATGTAAGGTACCTATGGGCATCTACTTGTGTGTTCTTAGGGAGATTAAAGGGAGTGCATGCATTTTTAATCATGATGTAGGTCCTCTTATGTGATGCAAGGAGATCATACTTAGTGGTAAGAGCCTCCCAGCTGATAAGGTCATCATGTTCTAGGATATCCATAATATACTTGATTCCTTTATTATGCCAGTGCTTAGTAGAGCAACCTTGGGTTAAAGCAAGGGGTTTAGAGTTATGATGTAGGTTCCACCATATTGACCTTTCACCATGGAGGGTATTGTCACAATTAATGCTAGAGATGTTAATAAGACCATGCACATGCTCCCAGGCTTTCCAGGTGGATTTAAACACCCAGATGCCTTGGACAGACACAGGGAAACCGCCTGCAATCAAGCCACTGATCGGGAGGGCTTTCCAGGATTTGGCAGTTTTGGGAACACCATTTTGTATGTTTCTTCTGATGAGGATTTTCCAAGGTTCTTGTCCTTCCAGTGAGTGAAATATCCATTTGGCTATGAGGGAGATTCCTTGTAGCCTAAGATCGTTGAGGCCCAGCCCACCAAGTTTTTTATCTAAGTGCTACCAGGTCCACTTAACCATGTGAGCTTTTCTTTTACCCTTGCCATCAGACCATAGGAATCGTCTGATAGCCTTTTGGATTTCAAAGACTTGGTAGTTGCTGAACATCCACATAGAAGAGTACTATATGTTGTAGGAAGAAAGGATTTTTTAGCAGACTTGAATCCTGCCAACAAGGGAGAGGACCCTATTGTCCCACTTGTTGAGTTTACTATCTATTTTTCCCTTGACTCAACTCTACATGTCTCTAAGAGAGGAAGATATAGAAAAGGGGATACCAAGGTATCTGACTAATTTATTTGCTCCTCCCCATGCATATCCAAACTGGTGAAGCTAGTCCGAAGGGTTATCTTTCCACCCAAGTAGAATGGATTTGGTGCTAGAAATCTGGGCTCCAGATGCTCTACCAAAGGTGTCAAGTTTTTTATTAAGGGAATTAATATTGTGCCTTGAGAGCTTCAAGAACAACAAGGCATCATTGGAAAACTGGATGTTGATCAGTTCAGAGTCATCTGGCATAGTAATGCCTTGGACTCTGGGGGATAGGGTGTCATCTCTAAGGAGATAGTACAGAGCATCTGATGCAATGACAAACAGAGCAGGGGCAAGGGGGAAGCCCTACCTAATTGATCTAGACAGAGGAATACGCTGGGAGAGAGTCCCATTGACTTTGATCAGGGTGGACGCATCCTTGAGGAGGATCCGAACATAATCATAGAACTCGCTAGGGAAGCCAAAGGCGGAGAGCATCATGAGGATGAAGTCCCATTCCACCCTATCATAAGCTTTCTCAAAGTTGACAAGGAACATGGCAGTGTCTTAGTTCGAGGTTCTGGCCCATTCCATGGATTCCCAACTAGTTACAAGATTCTCCAAGATATATCTGCCTTTAATGAATCCTGTTTGGGTAGAGCAGATGAATTTGGGAAGGATCTTCTCAAGGTGAGAGGCTAAGTCTTTGGCTAGGATTTTGTAGGAGACGTTGAGGAGGGTGATTGGCCTCCAATTTTTAATTAGGGATTTGTCCCCCTCTTTTGGAATAAGCTTAATAATACCCCTATTTAGGAACTCCCCCAGGGTGCCAGTGTCAAGGGTTTCATTATAGATATCATAGAGGTCATTAGAGATCCAGTCAATGTTGGTTTTGTAGAATTCAGCAGGAAGTCCATTGGGGCCTGGGGCCTTGTTATCCTTGAGAGCCTTAATGGCATCCTTAATTTCTTGCATGGTTATCTTAGCTTTGAGGAGGAGAGCTTCGTCCTAGGAGATTCTATTAGGAATAATGGTCCTACACTTGGTACGAGCATCTATCAAGGCCTCATTATCCTCCGAGGTAAACAGAGTCTTGTAAAACACTTCAAAGGCTTCTTTGATATCATTGATATCCAGGAGTTCCTTATCATCTACCGTTATTCTATCTATTTTTTCTCTGGTCTGTTTTTGCTTGAGTAGATTAAAGAATATCTTGGAGCCTTTATCACCAAATTGGAGCCAATGGTTACGAGCTCTGATGAAAGCACCTCTAATTGTAACCTGCTGGTGTTTTCTGAGGATATTTCTAGCCTCAAAGACCTGATTGGCCAAGGTAGGGGAAGAGGGTTGCAATTGAATGTCTTGTTCCAGGGAGTGAAGCCAAAGAGTAAGGGTTTTTTCTAGGTATCTAAAGTCCTTGGCTTTTTTCTAGCCAATGGTTTGGAGTAGTTTCTGCCATGAGGAAATGTTCCTCTTCCATCTGAGAATGTGGGATTGGGGGAGATGTGGTTGCAGATTGAAGAGTCTAACTATTTTGATGGCATTTAGGACTTCCTCATCTTGCAGCAAGGAAGTGTTAAGTAAATTTTTCTTATTGTGAGGGTGGCTAGGGGTGATGGAGTTCCTGATGTTAATGATGGCTAAGATGGGGAAGTGATCAGACAGGGTAGTTGGTAAGACTGCAACCGCATTCCCAAACTGATTGGGGGGAAAGGAGAAGAAGTCCTTATTAGCATAGAATATATCTAGCTTGGAGTAGATTCTATTAGTGTCTTGCTGAAAGTTGCACCAAGTGTACCATAGGTTAGGGGTATCAAGTTTGGTGTCTTCCAAGGGGTCAAATAACTGTAGATGTTGTTTAAACCAGTCCCAGTGAGGTCTTTCTGAGGTTTTCCATTCAAACGGAAGTCCTCCAGCCTTGTCATCCTGGCATTCAATCATGTTAAAGTCTCCAGCCATGACCCAGGGGATATTTGGGAGGGATGTTAGCCAATTCTAGAGGGATATTCTTTCCTTGTAATCGTTAGATGCATATATGGAGCATATGCCAAAGCAAGTTCCTTAAACATCTAATGTAACCCAAGCCACTCTATTACAGGGGAAGGTTCCTTTATCCTTGAGGTACATTGTCCATTTAGGGGCAATGAGAAAGCCAAATCCTCCCTTTCCTCTTGGGTGGTTGGTATAGATTTTGATTGCATCTCTCCAAATGAAGTCAAGTGTGGTGTTGAGAGAGAACCCAACAGATTTAAGTTCTTGTAACATCAGAAAATCTAAATTTTTATGGTAATCCAAAAATATTTTAATAACAAATTTCCTGTCAGGTGACTCAAGGCCTCGAATGTTCCATGATATGTACTTCATTAAAGTGGAGGATTTAAGAGGGGTTGGTAGGGAGACCGTGTTGATCTCCAGGCTTCTTCTTGTTTTTGGACCCCATAGGTCTACCTTTCTTTTTATTTAAGGAGTATCCTTTCATAAGGTCCTCATCATCTTCACTGTCTTTGGGAGGCTCAGCTTTAATATCTGAATTTCCTCCTATGTCGGACCCAGATAGCTGGGAGCCTGGAAAGCCAAGGAGCATCGTGCTATATCTAATTTCTTCTAGACCCTTATTGTCATAAATAACTTCTATAATATGATTGTCCTCTAGTTCTTTGAGCATAGATGCATTCGAGGGGTTGATGGTGCTAGTATCAGTAATAAGTCCTACAAGTGTAGAGGAGACCGATTGTTTGGGGGTTCTAGATCTGAGGATCATTGCAAGGTTATCACTAATGCTAGTATCATCAGCACCACGATTAGAGTTTTCCAGATTTTTTACCATATTTTTAACCATAGAATTGACAAGGGTTTGTGCAGGGTCCTGGGGTTTATGATTAGAGGCCAATTGGTTGGTATTTGAGCGGCTATGGTTTAGGGCATTGTGATGGGTAGTTTTACATCTTCATTTCCTTGAAGTAACAAGTTGAAAGCAATCGAAGGGCGATTCTACAAGGTCTTCAGGAGGGTCAGAAATAGGGATGAGGGGTTTAGGGGCCATAGGTGCATGGTCAAGATTCAATGGGTTTACTCCATTAGGATTGGAACCAGGAGCCGCGGTCACCACATTAGCATAGTGAAGAGGAGGATAATTTAGGTCATTAATGGTTTTAGGGTTTACAAAAGTCTCAGTTGAATTATTCTTTTGTTTCCTATGATTAATAATTGGGCAGTTCTTACGAATATGCCCTTCTTTCTTGCAGAGAAAACATGCATTCAATCCTCCAAGCATTTCGACCAGACAGACGAATGTGTCTCCATTAATATTTAGGTTTAAAGATGGCGGGATGTCGATTCTGGGTTTAATTGAGACAAGCATTCTTGCATCAAGGTTGGGTACTAGCCTAGCGGTTTCATCAATCCAAATTGTTTTGCCAAATGGTTCTATTAATTGGGGAAGAAAATGCCACAGAAAGGGAGGGACGTCTTTGAGGATGACCCACCTAGGAGAGGATAGTGCGAGGACTTCCTCATTAACCACCTCTGGAGACCAGGCTAGGGCTCGAATGGAGGTATTCCCAACCATCCAGTACTAGCGTTTAAGTGCTTCCAATTGGGATTCATGCGAGTTTTAAAAAATGAGGAAAAGACCTCTCTGTATTTGCCTACAGAACGTGATTTTAAGCCCTAATTTAAGATTACATAGATTATGAAACCAATCATCTACAAATTTCCTAGGTGGGCATTTTTGAGCATCAACACAGGCAAAAGATAGTAGTGTCACATAACCTAAGCTTTTATGAGGCAATTTCATTCAACATTTCAATATTTGGCGAAATGCAGAAGGAGTCTAAGGTAATGCAAGGGCACTTACCATCCTTACTGGGTCCTTCGTCTGCAGGCGCCTTAAGGAATTGCACCGATGAGTGGACTCCATTTGCAGGTGGGGCAACGGTCTCATTGAAAGTCTTTTTTAGGGTTGGGTTTGTCTGCGGCGTGGGTTTAGATCTATTAATGGTATCTCTGTCTGACTCTGGCTCCATTGGAGACCAGGGTTAGGGTCGCGTGGGATGAGCAGATGGGTGGTGGAGTTAACCGTATTAATTGTTGCAGAGTAATTAAAAGACAAAGCAATTAAAGCAAGTGGACGGGGTAGGAAATGCAAACTGGGTGGAGGAGCTTAACTCCTCCACGTAGATGCTGAGGTACCCACATCACCGCTTGAGTGCCTCGATGTTGCTTCCACCTTCAGGGAGAGATCGCGGCCGAAAAAATGTAGAGCAAATTTGATCTTGGAAATTACATGTTCAATTAAAAAGACCAATATACATATATTCCTAATAAATCTCATTCTTTTATTATTATTATTATTATTATTATTATTATATATATTAAACTAAAAAAATAATTCTTGAAAAGAATAGAATCCAAAGAGAAGAAAATAGGAGCGTTATAAAGATGTTTCTCATTTTTAAATTTGTATCCCCTTATCATATATAAATTTTCACTATCAAAACCTATACAAATCCACTAGAGAAAAATCCATGCAAGTAGAATTCTTTCTCTTTTTCTTTTAAGTACATAAAATCTTTTTTTTTCAAAACAAGAAATAGACAAGAAGGGAACCTGGATCGATGTAATCACTTGATACTGAATCACCTCCAAATCTTCCCAATTATCCTTCTTCAATCCTTCCTTCAATCTTGGTAAGATCTCCTCAAAACTTGAAAAAAAGAATCTCCTACAATACAATTGTCTACAAAAATCTTCCTACTTCTAATGTGTTTTTTTTTTTCAAGAACTGGAGAAATTACTTTTCATCAAAAATGCCATAGCCCCCTTTTCGAAAGTTAACATACATTATATAGAAAGATGCATCATTTTCCACTATCAAGAGAATTAATGCATTTAAAGATTATTTTCCAAAAGTTGATCCATGCAAAATTAATTACTAACAAAGTGGTGGTTACATGCAAGAAAGTGGAATTTTGAAATCTACTTCTAGAAGCTTCTCATTTTCTCCTACGACATGTGCTCAATTGGAATTTTGTATAAATAATTAATTTTCTCATAGAATTTATGATTTTCAAGTGTGTGTGTGTGTCCATTATTTAATTCATTTTATTAAAAATAGTTTCAACCTTAATAAATAAAACACTTCCAATAATATTCACAAAATGATATGAAATATAATAGCAATGGTAGCGAGTTTTTATCAAGATAGAGAAACAAGGTTATGACACATCTTGGGGCAGCAACATCATTGTCTTTATCCTATTCCTTCTTCTCTATCTCTAAGGTTTTCACCATTTCCTTTAGGGGTTGAATTTTTCATTATTTGATGTCCTTTCTTGCATGGAGTAGTATGTCTTTTATGATTACTCTCTCCTTACAGGATTTTGTGATCCTTCTTTTTATTCTCTCTCTTTGTTTGAAGATTACCTCTTCTTTAGAGTTGCATTTTACATATATTAATGTCTTTTCTTACATTGAATATTCCTTCATGTGAGTATATTGTGTATTTTCTTATGTCTAGTCTCTCCTTAGAGATTGTGTAATTCTTCTCAGTGTCCTTACATTTGGGGGGAAATGATATCTTTCTCTTATCCTTTCTAAGGGTCCACTTTTATTTTGTTGAGTGGTGTTTGCTTATGATTTGATGTCATTCCTTGTGTAAATTTGTTTGTTTTCTTAAGGATTCTCTCTTATGCAAGAGGTGTATGTCCTTGGCTACAACCTCTTTTTGACTTGGCAATGTATATATATTATAAACTTAGCCCTCACATTGGGTCAAGTGTGTGTTTTCCTTCATCGGGAATCCCTTTCACCTAGCAATAGGGGGAAGGTATACATTCTTGTTCTCCTTCCCTTCTTTTGGTAGAAGATGTTATGTTTGTTCAAGAACTCCTCTTGGAGGTAGATGTCTTTTGAACAAAGATATCTTCTCCTATGAGGATCCTCTTTACACTTGTTGCAAGATATCTCTTTTTCAACTATCTTATCCTTGCTTGTAATAGTATTCTCTCTTTAGCTTGGATTTATGACATTGTTGCCTAAAGGACATCTCCTTGGTGTTGAAGGAAGGTATCCTTTCTTCTAGCTTCCTTAAGACATCAAAATAGGGCTATGTTGACATCTTAAGGGGGGGCATACATATCGCCCTGTGTACTATATTATACTATATTTTTGTATGTCTTAAATGGGGTGATCATTCTCGAAACAAGAGAAAACAAACTCTTATACAAGATGCTTCATACCCAAAACCAGATGCAGCATTGATATATATCTTGGATGGGGTGCACATTTCTGAAACCAGAGGAAACAAACTCTTACACGTGATGTCCTCGAAACCAAGCATATATTTGTCTTAAACAGGGTTACACATTCTCGAAACCAAAGCAAACAAACTCTTATATGAGATGTTCCTAAAACCAGACTCACCCCTTGGCATTTGTATTTTTATTATATGTCTTAAATAGGTTGAAGCATGCTTGAAACTAGAGAAAACAAACTCTTATACGGGATGTTATACACTTGAAACCAAACATTACTTGCACACACACACGAGGATGAGTGGAACTAGCATAACACAACTAGACTATTCCTACTCTCCTCCCCAACATGGATCGCTTAGAAAAATACATCGAGAGTGTGTATCCATGTCCTCTCTCATTCTTCTCATGGATCACCTAGAAAAACACATCTAGAATGTGTATACATGGTTTCTCTCTTTCATCTCATGAGCTATGGTTTCTCTCTTTCATCTCATGAGCTCATAGATTTGCTATTTGTAGTTCAAGGATGATATGTGCTCTTGCTCTTTTATGTGATCTCACTTGTGTTCTTGAGATGACATTTTTTAAGAATGATATTAGTGGTTGAGACCTTTTGATATCAAGGTCTCTTCAGCTACTTGACTTGAGGTCTTATTTTTGGTTTTAGCTTTCTTTTGTGTGTCTCTTGCCTTTTGTCTTTGTTTTCTTTTTTGTTTTTGTCTTGTTTTATGTGCCCTTGCATGCATTTGAGTGAGTTAAGATCCTAAGATTGGGGCCTTAGTTCCTCAAAATTAGTGATGTCTTATACTCCTTGTTATTGTGATCCTCATTTATCCTTTCTTCATCTCTATTTTGTTTATTTTACTGTGAGTATTTGCATAGGCTCATACTCCCACTAAAGTGGGGGCTAAATGTAGCATCATAAATTGTCACCGAGCCAATTTAAACCTCATGTTTGTGCCCTTACTTTAGCATGTCTCCTCATCATCTCCTATCGGAGCCCATTCACTTCCTTAACTCCATTTCTGGTGCCATGTACACCTACCAACTAATTTCTTATAGGGATGTCCTTCTCCCTGGGGCTAGATTATGGTCCCTGATTGAGGAGAACCAAGGCGCTAGTGTCTTGGTCCTAGGACCAAATCACCAAGCGCCCTGGTCCCCCTTGGTCAAGTCCTATTTTTAAATATGAGATGGGCCCTCTCTCTAGTAGGAAACGAAATTGGTGGCTCAACATGACCGTTGGAGGTTGGCCTAATCAGTAGATTGACATAGGATCCCCTATATAAAGACATCAATCAATTCATTTCAATTCTAAGACTTCATCCATCATAATTATTCGGCCTAAGGCATCCATGAAGTGTTCAACAAGCATTTTCAGAGGTCTTCAAGGCTGCATATTCTTCATTCAACCATTGTGGAGCAAAATTACATCATTCATATGCAAGCATGTGTGTGTGATTAGGTTGTTGTCATGTTCATGTCATTTCATACAGCATATATGATTACATTCAAGAAGCAAGGCATCATTATCAACAATTGCAAATCTAAGGTATACTTTTCCATTGTTTATTTAAGTTTTTGCAATATTTCATTCAAGGTGAATTCCTAAACCAGAGTTTGACATTGGCAAACCTCTATTCCCAACCATTTTCCTTCTCTTTTTATGTATATGAAATAGGTGCAAAGCTGGAATTCTCAAAATCAACATTATTCACAAAGACAAATAGGTTCCACTTTGGACAGTGAAAAGTGGGGAGGACTAGAGTGACGAGCATTTTGGTCCCGACAAAATAGGAGCTCCTTCTGGGAATGGATCTAAACATTCTTACATTGCTCAGATCGAGGTTCATGGCTCAATCCAACAACTGTAGCTCACTATTTATGCATTTTTACTTCAATTCCAACACATTTACCCTAATTTCAACATTTCAACAATTCAACTTAAAAGAGGTTATCAATCTCCAACCCTGATGAATCTAATAGAATTTCTCAACCCTATCTTTATATATTTGAGGATAGATCTATTAGGTTCACCCCTCTCTAATGTAGTGGTTCCTAAGCCTAAAATTAGTGGTTTCTACTACATCTAGTGGTGGAAACCCTAATTTTTCACCATTACACTATCTCTCCCTCCCACACCCCTATAATGTTAGATACAAGATTGAAGATTATTAAACCCACCTCGATCATTCAATCTTGACTATTTTTCATTTGCCCAAAAAATTCAAAGTGGTGTCAAACCATTGTCATGGAGCATTGGTTGTTTAATGCTTAGGAGGAGCCTACCACTAAAATAAGTTTAACATCTAGGTTGGAAATGGGTGGGAATAGCTAGTCATTCATTGTTTCAATAGTTTTTTTTTCTTAATTTGGCTATAACTACTAAAATTTAGATAGAGGTACCATGTTTGAAGTACAACAATAAAAATTTAATGAACCTCGTCTAGTATACCCAAAACGTGGAATTAAATTGAAAACACTTAAGTTCACTATTATTAAAGTTATCAAATTATAATTTTTTTTGTTGTGCAATAATTACCCATGAGTGTATTGTTTATATTATGTTTTATATGAATGATTTCTCTATCAATACTTTGAGCTACTTATTGATTTAAGCTTATGGAAATAGTTTAAGCTAAAAAATATTATTTATAACTATTATACAAATAATATGAATGTTTATATATGACTTTTCTATAGGTATGGAAATTTAATTTCTAGCTCCAAACCAAGAAACCAAAATCAAATATCAATTCAAATATCATTGACATTTTATTTATGTATATAAAGGCATCTTGATATTATGATACTATTATATAAGTTGACCAATGATATCAAACTATAAAAGAATAAAAATTATTAACTTATAGTATCCTTTGTATAACAAAGTTATAAATACTAATTTGACATTAAATAATATTAGTGCTAGTTTATTATATCATGCTAATCGTGTATTTATATCCCTTGAAATAAGTATTCTTATATATAACCATTATGTTATAGACAAAGTATATATTAAATGGATTGTAATTTATAATTAAATTTTAAGTGTTATGATATCAAATCTCATATAATATTTTTTTTCATAATTTCATCTAAGAGATGAAAGGTTATAATACTTTTTTATATATTATAGTATTTAGTTCTAAAAGTCTCATCTCTTATATATGAAATTATAAAAAAGTTATTATATATTTAAGAAGAAACAATCTCCCACTCCCACTATTGTTATCTCTCTATCTCTCCCTCTTTCTATTCCTATATCTCCTACTCTCTCCCTCTCTCTTTTTATATCTCTCTACTTTCCTAAATATTACTCACACTCACTATATTTCTCCCTTTATATCTCTTCCCCTCACTCTATCTCTCCACCTCTCTCTTTATTACTTGTCTCTATCACCTCATTTATCTCTCTCCCTTTTCCTCTGTATCTTTATCTTCTTATCTCTCCTTATTTCTATCCCTATCTCTCTCACTCTTTCTCTCCCCCTCTCCCTATCACTCCCTCTTTTTACCTATCTTCCTCTCTATCTCTCTCAGTCATATGCACACACACTCCTTGTTTTTTCCTCCACTTCTCTATCTCTATCTATCTATCTTCTCCCCTCTCTATATATATTTCCCTCCTCTCTTTATACTTCTCTCTTTATCGCTTGTCTCTAGATCACCTTATTTATCTCTTACTCTAGCCTGCTTTGGATCTATCTCCCTATCTCTCCCTACCCCTCTCTATCTATATCTCATTATCTCTACCTATCTTTCTTATTCACTCTATATCCCTACTCTATATCTCCTACACTATATCTTTATCTCTCTATTTCTCTCTCCTCATCCCAAACCTTTATATCTATATCTCTTTGCCCCTCTATCTATCCATTTAATTATTTCATATATATGTCTATCTCTATCTCATTATCTCTCCATCTCTCTCTACCTCTCTTTTCCATAGACTATTTATCCCTTTCTCCTCTCTTTATCTCTCTCCTTTCCAAACCCAGGCTCTCATTCTCCTTCTCCATATCTATCTATATCTTCATCTCTCTCTCTATCTCTCTCCCTCTCTCCCTATTGCAAACATAACATGATCTTGTTGGTAATGGAGATAAATTATCTTCTAGATTTAGAGGTTATGTTTCATTCATGTTTGGATCTTTATAAGAAGATGTGTGGTTTATTTGAAGTTATCACTTCTCCATTAAGACCTTTATTGCACAAACAACATCATTACTAAATGGCCCACGAATTTACTTCATATACTACACAAATATATGCAAAAAAATAGACCAACATTTTTCCTAATTAGTCTTTCACACCTCTTCGATGTACCTATTGCACACCAATTTAAAATATCTATAAAAAAATAAAAATAAAACATAGATAAAATAAAATAATTATCAATTAAAAATTAAAATATATTTGTATTACATTGCGTAATAAATTAAATAATTTTTAATTTATGAGCAAGTTAAATTTTGGCAAGGTTTTTAGGGGCAATCCAAACACCTTTGGGTCTAGTTGTATTATGAGAGACCATGAAGAGCATGCAAGAGCATGTAATTGATGTACCTTTTGATGGATCTTAGATAGGGAATATATTACAAAGTAGACATCATTGCACTCCTTGTATGCCTACAAAATTGTTCACAACTAGGCATAAAGAAGGTGCAAATCAAAGATGACTCATATTATTATAAATGCAATACAAAAAAGGGATTGATAATTAGAAGATCAAAAAAATTGAAAATCAATTTTGACTCTAACTTGACAAACTAAAGGCTTTTACAATCAAACAAGTTTATATAGAAGGGAATTATCATGCACACGCTGGCAACTTTAGTATCAATCATGGCATGTGGCTTTTATCTTGAGATCATAACTTAAGACTTTGGATGTTGCAATCCCCTCTTTAATTCATGATGATTCATAACCACTAAGAAAGCTAACAACTCTCTACAATGACACAAAATGATTATATTACAAGATAGTTTATTATCTAAATCCTTTCAAGGACATGGGGTTGAAGATTATAAATTTGTGATGTTCATTGAATCACTTCTATATGGTTGGTTTTCAAGAGGGAATTTTATTCTAATATGATTAAGTCAAAAAAAAATTGTGGTCTATATAAATTGTGAGTACCCATCTGAAGATTTTTTTTTTTAAATTATAACACTATTTTTGGAAAATTCTATTATTTTATTTTATTTTCCTTTTTTGAAAATTGTTTAACAAAGCAAGTCATGCATTCTGAGCACCTAATGTTCCCTTGGTGCACATTCGGTGCACTCCTAGTGCAGCTCGATGGACCCCTAGTGCATACCTAGTGCGCCCTAGTGGTGTGCAACCCCAATGCAAATTGGTGCACATCCCGCGTGCATACGAGGTGCACCTACTACATGCATCCGATGTGCCCTCATGTGCTCTTGGTTGCCCCCCTAAAAACATGAAATCTATCGACATTTTGTTGCATGAAAAAAGTGTGCAACTGTTAGTATAGATGTTGTTTACTTGAGTTATTACTACTGCATGAACGATTAATTAAGTGATTTTTTTTCCTTTTTAAAATATCATTTGATAAATGATTCTAAATTTTTAATTTGCATAATATTTTACAAATGTTGTTGTCATAGTTCTAAGAGTATGATATTGCCTTTATCTAATTTTGATTATCAATAATTCAAATTTAATTGAATGCATTGTTTTATGCATTGTGTATTATTGCTTACAATCATTAAACAAAAATAAACAAATCAAAATTCAATTAACAACATCATCTATCATTGAATTTATTTGTACCTCATACTTTATCTACATGGATGGTTAAAATTTTCAAACTCATAATTGCTTTAAAACTAAATTTATAGAATTTATTAAAATTATTCAAATGTACAACTATTGATTTATGGATTCAATGCATCGGTGTTGTGTGTTACATTGTTCATTCCAAACTTATATATATATATATATATATATATAGTAAATTTTCAAACTTGATATCTCTTGGTGTATTTTCCTTAATTTTTTTTAAATATAGGTATTTTATATATTGTAATTTTTACTGATTTATGGATTTGATGCATCGGTGTTGTGTGTTACATTGTTCATTTCAAGCTAATATATATATATATATATATATATATATATATATATATATATATAGAGAGAGAGAGAGAGAGAGAGAGAGAGAGAGAGAGTATTGGGTCCGAATTTGCTTCTTAGCCATAATCAGTATGTTCACCAACTAGCATCTTAGATGCATTCTATTAACTTTGAAAATTTATGCCAAGTTTTCTGAATTTGGTGTTTATTGGGGCGAATCCTCCCTCTTAACCATAACCATTATGTTAACCACTCCACTACTTTAAGATGCCAGTTGAAAGCAGTAGAGTGGTTAACATAATGGCTATGGCTAAGAGAGGATTCGCCCAAAAAAACATCAAATTCAAAAAACTTGGCATAAATTTTCAAAGTTAATAGAATGCGTTTAAGATGCTAGTTGGTGAACATACTGATTATAGCTAAGAAGCAAATTCGCCCCAATAAACAACGAATTCATAAATCTTAACATAATTGTTTACTATCAAATAAAGCTTACATTATTTACCCAACTGTTATATTAAAATATACCACTTAAATTTTTTTATTCATTACACTAAAATAGCCCTTTCAAATAAACCCCGTAAACAAATTTCCACAATACCATAATTTAAAAGACATCATGAAATATTTCACAAAGTTCATATAATGTGCTTCAGATGCCAGTTGCTGAACACTAGTTATGAATTCACCCCCAATAAACAACAAATCGGAAAACTTGACATATTTCTTTACCATCAAGAAATCAAAACGACAAAATGGCTAAATCTTACCAGTTTAAACTACTTTTTAACAGTTGGTTGATAGAGAGATACATCGGCCGCCTTGATCAAAGTCCTAAATATCGGACTTGAACATATAGAGGGAAACAAAGGTGCAGTTGATTTTGTCTACACGCGCGAATAAAATGTCATCCAATGAAAGTGCACGATTTTGTTTAATTGCACAATCATGGCCACCTTGTTTCCAGTTGGTTTCGCTCCACTATAGTCCTCTTGAAGAAATGGACAGATATTTGTCGGAAGAATCTTTTAAGACAGAATTTTAGGGACCTGTTAGTAGCAAAGATCTGATACATTTTGTGCATATTTATATAACACCTGGGCACCCCCATTGTTATGATTATATCTTCCTTGGGTGCACTTCTAATCTTCGATTGCTTATGTGGGCATCACTCAATTTTGTTATAGAGGTTCACTCATCATCTGAGTGTCTGTAGATTCAATCTTCATTAGGCAAGCTTTCAGCTTTTTGCAATATCTGAGTTCGATTTTAAGGATTCGTTACTTATCTGGCATCTCTAAATTCTGTTTCGGAGATTCACTAAGTATTTATGTATCTCAAAAATCTGCTTTAGATGTTCATTCCTGGAATCCCTGGATTATACAGGCTTAGGAGAAATTGGGATTTGAATATTAAGTATTGACATTAAGCTTGGGATTTTAGTATAAGTAGTGACATTAGGACCGAGTTCGGGTTTTGTAGAATTTTGTGTATGAAAGCATCTTTTTCTACTAGATTTTATCAGAGATGGGATACAAGGTTGATTTGGAAAAGGGCGGGGCTAAACTTGATCGTGGAGATGTAAAGCAGCCCTTGTTAAAACATGTAAAACCGTACTGCAATTATAAGAGTTGTAATGGCCGTAAGAAGAGTTATGATGTTCAGGGCATCCAAGGAAGTGCTGCAGTTGCTATTTTATGTACTGCAATTGTGGCATTGGGGTCTATCCAGTTTGGGTTCTGTGTAAGTTTTTCCACCATTTACTACTGCATTCTTTCTCCTTAATAAATACCTCAAAGAGAATTATTTATTGTTAAACCGTGCCCATGAATTTTACTAGTTAAGCTGTGAGATTTTTCATCTAAGTTTCTGTATTTTAGTAATCAGTAGTCTTTCTAAAACAAGGGGATTGTGTTAATCTAAAATTCAGACTCACACGGTTAGGTAGGAACGAATGTTGCCACCGTTATGCGATGCTAGACTTCTGTTGTAATTGTCCACACGACTAATATTTCATGGTACTCATGATTTAAGGCCATATCTACTGCGTGGATGCTGATGACATTCATGTGATTTATAGCTGCCTGGTATTTGATACTATTAAGAAATGATGTTGAGAAAAGCTAACTAAATTTGCTTCATTTCTGTGCTTTCCTTTCTTTTCTTAGAGTAGATGATAACCTGCCCTGAAACTTTTCTAGATTGTAAATTGAAGCCACTGAAAAGAACTAGACGTAACATAGATGGGGATATGGGCCGTGTGAACATGCTTTTAATTTGATATATCAAGTACCGGAACAAGCTCAGTTTTAACATTCTCACGTAAAGAGCCATGACATGCTGTAGCAGTCTTCAGCTTCCAGTGATCAATATTGCTGACAGCCTCCAGTTATATGGCATTCAATGGCAAGCGAACCAGGCTGAAAACAACACCTGGAGGTTGAATTTCATCAACTTATGAAAAATCCTTTGCATCCAGAAGTTAGTCTAGAGTTTTTCTTTTCTACAAATGAATGTTGTCGTCTATATGAACTTCCTTGCTCTCTTTGAGCTATGAATTTCCTTGCTTTCTTTGAGCTATGAATTTCCTCCTCGCGAGGTGAATACAACTAAATGTGGACAAATTCTGATGTAAACCATTCTATTGATTCACCGAATCAGGGGCTAACTAAATAGTTAGGAGCAGTTACAAATGTATTTTGCTTAAGGAGAAATCTTTAGTGAAGAAGTGAGCGGTTACCATAAAAAAAAACAAGGAATTCACATCTTCATCACAGCAGTAGATAGTTACCAAGGCCCTCTGCCACTTCGTGACAGCCGTCCCACCACCCAAGCGGTTCCCCTGAATCAGGAGGGACAATTACTTTATGCAAACCTTTTGCCACCACTCGTTATAATGGCTGGCGACAGCATCTTTCAATACAGATTTTTTTCTAGGTTTGGAGGTTTTCGCTGCCTTTGGGCTGCAGCCTGGAAGGGGCTCTTCTACTGTATGTTTCCAGAAATGCACGCTTGCACAATGAAGAATTAGGAGATATAAAACTATGCTGTCATAATATTGATCAGATCTATAATTGCTGTGTTTTTCCTAAATTATATTTATTCAGTGTTGTAAGATCTTTCTGTCTTATTCTTTTTAGTCTGTTGGGTTTTTTTTTAATTGAAAAGAGTTTAACAAGTTGCAGTAAATGATTCATGAGAAGAGTTTTAAATTATTCAGGGGGCAGCTGTTGTTATAGCTGTGGATGTGAAGATGTGTTATAATGTAATCCAAAGAGGATAACTAAATTGGAAGAATACAGAAGACAAAGGCAAACAAAAGAACAGCAAAAGGAGTTGTAGAAAATAGGGAGTTTGAATATGCACCTTGTGACGAGCTTTTTTCAAAAAGAAAAGCCATGGAGTGTAGGATTCAGCAGGGAATAAAATTGTTAGAACAGGGGAAGATCAAATCCCTCAATGAATAGAATGTGAAGATTCTGACGGAGAGGAGATAGATAAATGGGATAAAATTATAAGTGGGATGAAGATATTGAGTCGTGCTATATCGAAGAGGAGGAAAATATTGAAGATTACAATGTGAGAGGAGAAGAGTTTGAAGATTAGAGTGAAAAGGAATGCAGCCTATCGCAAGAGGAGGTTATGGAAGCAGTATACAATAGAGATGAACCTGCAGCAGAGATGGAGATCTTTGGGAGCCTCTTATGTGATAAAGCTTCATTGGTTTTAGAGAACACAACCAACAAGAAGTAGCTAGAGGGATGTTTTGAAAATCCCATTTTGGATGAAAAGAGAGAAGAATATCATCTCTTTCTTAGAGAAGAAATGAGAATGATTGAGGGGAGAATCAAAAGCATAAACATTTGTCATACAAAGGAAGAAGCATCTATGAAAATTTATACTCCCTTAACTTGATTAAGTGGGTCTAAAGATGTGGTCCCATGGAGGGGCTTTAGGGACTGCTTTTATGGAGCAGGGTGCCCCATGAGACAAAACAAAATGCTACAAGATTGATTAGAATCTTTTTTTGATAAACAGGAGCCCCTATCTTTTAGTTCATAATTTTAAGTTGATGCATTTGGGGTGGGGCTAGAAATCTCCCTCACTAGTTTATGAAAATTTTCTGCCACTTGTCAATCATGTGAAGTTTTTACATTCGTGCTGATTAATTTTTTTATCATTTTATATTTTATATACTCCCTTGAATTGAATATGGAAAATAATAAGATTCATGAGACCATCAGTGTTTATAAATTTTGGAACTTAAACTTTCAAGCTTAAGCTGCGCTAACAAATTCATGAGACCACCTGTTTCAAAATACTCTTAAAAAATCTCAATAGCACCCACTCAAATTTTTTAGGAAGCCCCCTCTGTGGGACTGCAGCCTAAGCTCTGGGAAAAGAGAAAAATGACATTTTGCTAGAGGACAATTTATGATTCAACAAGTAAGTAGTTGGAAGCAACAGAAGAAACGATGTAAAAAATTGCTGAAGTATCTAATGTGGTAGAAGGTCAATTTGTGATCTTATTCTTTGGATCAAAAGGATGGTTGGAAAAAACAAGGGGAGAATGATCTAAACCATTCTATTTATTCACAAGGCCTTTTGCTACTTGGTGGTAACCGTCCTACCACTCAAGTGGTTACCCTAAATTAGTGGGGGAATGGTCACTTAATTCATACCTTTTCTCACACTCACAATTATGGTTGGTGACAGCATCTTTCAAATGCAGAATTTTTTTTGACTAGGAATGGAGATATTCGCTGAGAGCTGCAATCTGGAGGGGGCTCTTCCACTGTATGTTTCCAGCAATGCATGTTTGCACAATGGAGAGTTAACTGATAAGAGATATAAGACTATGCTGTAATAATACAAACCGGATCTTATATAATTAATTGCGCTGATTTCTAAAGGATATATATTAAGTGTTGTATGTTTGTTCCGTCTTATTCTCTTTAGTCTGCCGTGTTATCTTTTTAATCTAAAAGAGTTTTAACAAGTCGTAAATCAGACATAGAGAAGTGTCTGCATCAGAGGTAATAATAGACTTAAGAGCATAATAAGAAATATTTCATCTCCTGAACATTGAAACTCAAAGTATATTGCTTCGTCTCTCTCTTTTCGGGCTATCCAAACATGCCTGGTTTCATCAGCCTCCAGTGATCACTGTTGTTGAAATCCTCCATTTATATGGCATCCAGTGGCATGCAAACTGAGCCGGACACAACCTCTAGAAGTTTCTTTTAATAAACTTTTAAAACATCCTTTTCATCCAGCACCTAGTGTAGAGTTTTTCTTTTCTGAATACAAATATTGTTATTTAACTGAAAATCCTTGCTCTCTAAGAGCTATGCATATTCCTCCTCACAAACACGACTACATGTGGACAGATTCCTGTCAATAAAAAAAATGGTAAACTTTTTTACAGTAATTGTATGGCAAGCTCAATCCATATACATCCTTTGCCATGCAATGAGTTCTTGTTGAATTAGTGTTGTCATTAATGTCAGGAAGATTGTTGATCTCAAGGTGATTGAATCATGTCAGAGTATTTGAGAACAATGAAGGACAAAGTCTAGTAATGATTGGATAGCTCTCTTAATGTTAAAGGACAAAGTCTAGTAATGATTGGATGGCTCTCTTAATGTTATCTTTATGTAACAGTGTCAATGGTTCCTATATATTTAATGCATTTGTTGTGGCCTGGAAGTTTTTGTGTTGAGTTTCTAAGGTTTGCTGATCAGAGACTGTATATGCATCCAGTTGTAATGTTGACGTTTGTGATACCACATTTTACCACAGTAAAGTACTTTTGTATGCGGTTTGGAAGATATGTAAGGTTATACATGAAGACAAATATTCCAGAGTTTCAGAGGTATTGCTCCTGCATTCAGAAAGTTAGAGATGACTTGGTGTTCACAGTGCTAGTTCACTGACTTTGCAGAAGGTTTTGTGGATGCGCTAGAGGAAGGTAACGTGCACCAACTGGAGGAAGCATGTGAAGGTAGTTTGGGACCAGTTGAGTTCAATATGGGAAATGCATAGTGTTTCCTTACTCCTAGTGTAACGCATTGGTGTTACGACCGAGCCGACTATACGTTTGAATTAAGGATTTTGTCCTTGGCCTATTTGTGGACATTGAAATTAAGTTGTAGGCAGAAATAAAGGTGTAAATAATAATGGAATGTATATATAATGTCAATCAGTTCCATTCCAATGTGTAGTTGTTGTGGTGGAAGTTGTGCAAGTTGTGTACTTAATAAAGAGAAGTATATATATTGCGAGCTGTGAAATGCAGTAATGGTATTGATATTGCTTTGCTTTTAAGTATGGAATTTAAATTTGGCATATACTGGTTCACCCCACCCGACCCCCTCGGCATATCTGTGTGCTTAACACTTTTTGACCAACAGTCAATCTGTCCTCTGTTTCCTTGCCTTCTAAAGGCGTGACTAAGTTCAGCAAACTGAAGTTATTTTTTGTACAGCTGTCTTTGTCTGCTTTGGAGAATCTATGTTTTAGAGTTATTTTTTGTAGAGCTATTTTTTGTAGAGCTGTCTTTGTCTGCTTTGGAGAATCTATGTTTTAGAGTTTTTGAACTCTTCCCCTTCTGGATATTGTATAGAATGCACTCTCTCAGACCTTTCCTTGTAACATTTTGGGTTGACGGAAATTTTGTAGAGTTCTTAGAAGGATCACACTATCAAATTATGGATCTCACTTTCCCATCATGTTGTTAATTGTGTTTCTCCATGGACAGGGAAACTCTTAACTAGATCACCTCACAAATCCACTACAAGGCAAAATTCAGAGTGGTAGATAAATGTGTTAGAGCTTGAAAAACCACAATCCATAGATGCGGTCTTTTACATTTAATCTGCTGACTAAAAAGTATAGGATGAGAATTTAGCAGAATTACACCCAGTTTTAAATCAAGTTACAATCAGTGTTAACATTTTTCCAATCTACGTGATCTCAGTATTACCTGCCAGTTGGATGTGGTGATAGTAAACTTTGATTGCTTGAATTTTAATCTCGGCAATTTCTTCTTACTGTCCAATTTTAGATGACGCATGTGGGCTTCATTTGAAAACAGAGGAGTTTGACGATTTATTTTTACTTGTTACCTCATCAAGGCGTTGATGTTATTGCAGATTGGATATTCATCACCAACACAAAGTGAGATTATAAGCAGTATTGACCTAAGTCTTTCTGAGGTATGTTTTTCAGGCCCTATAGTTGAAGTTGTAATTACAAGTCAGTTTGATTGCTGATCTTAGTTTTACATGCAAAACAAGATCTTAATGGGATGAACAGATATATTCAAAAGCTGATTTCTTTTTTACAGTTTTCTGTATTTGGGTCGCTTTCAAATGTTGGGGCAATGGTAGGAGCCATAGTCAGTGGACAAATAGCTGATACCATTGGACGAAAAGGGGTGAGTAAGCTTGGAATGCCATTATATTAGATGCATTCTTCTTCTCTCTAGGACATCCCTCGACTTTCAATTTTTTTCTTTCCCCACAAATTTCGATTGTTTCTTTACTTTTTTAAAACAGGCCTTAATGGTGGCTGCAGTACCCAATATTATTGGATGGATTGCCATCACCTTGGCACAGGCAATTTTCTTTACTCGATCACGATTATCAAAAGTTTTGAAAATAAATCTAAGGACTCTCAGAAGTGATTGCTATCCTTTAGTACAATTCACTCATCTTTGAAATGTCTGTTTTTGATTGCAGAATGCTTCATTACTCTATTTGGGAAGACTGTTGACAGGATTTGGAGTAGGAGTTATCTCATTCACAGTAAGTTAGGCTATTTTCAGTCAAGCTTTTCAAGAAGGAAAACCTATAACATGCTTTCTCGGTACTGTTATTAATGCTAAAAATTGGACTCATGATTAAGCCATGGTGCTTTTTGCTACTGCTGCCTGACCTTTTAGGTACCAATCTATATTGCTGAAATAGCTCCCAAACACTTGCGGGGAAGTCTTGGCACAGTAACACAGGTAAATATTTTAGTACCGAATATTGACTCGTAGATTTAAAGAGGTTGCAAATCTTAGTAGTGACTTTTTGTGTGGCTTTCTGTGGGACAGCTTTCTGTTTCAATTGGCATACTACTAGCGTATCTTTTTGGACTTTTCCTTCACTGGAGGTCTTTGGCAATTGCAGGTATAGGACCAAGAGTAATATAGCTCCATTTCAAGGATTCATTTATGCGCTCATTTTGAAATTCAGATTACGTTTTGTTAGAGATCTTGATCTCTTTTTGATATGTGGGTTCTACAGGCATAGTGCCCAGTGCCCTATTGATTATTGGGCTCTTTTTCATCCCAGAATCTCCTAGATGGCTGGTGAGTTCTAACATTATATATTCAATGCTGGTAATGAAAAGATATTCAGCTTTTTGTAACATAAAACAGCAATTCCAGAAGATTCATCATTTCAAATGTATGCCTGTTACTGTACAGGCAAAGATTAAAAGTCCACTATATGAAGATTCCTTGCAATCCCTTCGTGGTTCTGATGCTGATATATCTTTTGAAGCAGTTGAAATTAAGGTGACAATTTGTTCTTTCATTTCTGGCATATGTGCACCTGGGTTTTAATGAATAATGCCGCCCGAAAATTGTCTTTGTTTCCTCAAGGGAATTACTTTTTTAATTAACCCAAAACTCTTCCATGAATAAGAGTGTTGTAGAGACTAACAATCAACAAACCAGTGTCAAATTGTCTGAACTACGTGAACGAAGATATGCACTCCCTCTGACTGTAAGTCTTCTCACCCTCACATCTGGGAAGTACATCAGAAAGAATATATTATGTCTTTTGACTTTAATGGTGAGTATTTATGATCTTAACTTCACACCATCTTTTGTTTTGTCAGATTGGCATTGGGCTGCTTTTATTACAGCAATTGGGAGGAGTCAATGGCATTATGTTTTACAGCAGCTCTATTTTCAAGTCTGCTGGTGAGTGTAATTATATATATACATATATATTAAGAAATTCCAGGGTACATGTCATTTGTTCCAGTTTGTACAGACTAATTAAATTCGGAGAGTTATTTCTTGGCTATTTTTATCTAATGCATTATGCTACAGAGTACAGACTAATAAAGTAGATAGAAAGTTTTAGTCTACATGGCTGAATTTCTTCAAATATAGTTGCTAATTTCAAGTTTCATTGTATCATGAAAGGAATTTCATCGGGCAATGCTGCATCTGTTGGGCTTGCATGTATTCAGGTTTTTTCTTAGTCCTGATATTAACTAATTGTCATGCACGATCCAAATTCAACTAATGGTAATGAACTTTATTAATCTAAATAATCTTCTGATACCATTGAATAGGTCATCATGACTGCAATTACTGCATGGTTAATGGACAAAACTGGAAGACGGATACTCCTAATTGTAAGTATGAGGCCTATTGCAAGCCTTTGCTACAATAGGTTGGACAAGTTGCATTGTGATCACTAAAAATCAGTCAAAAATCATTGAAAGGAATTAATATGAATTTGTTTTGAAATGAACAGGTCTCCTCTGGAGGAATGACTATATGCCTTCTCCTTGTTGGTCTTGCCTTTTATTTGAAGGTAATCTTCTCATTTTTTTTATCTCGACACTTTTTGACTTATAAGTTATATATTTTGGAATATACTCTTGTCATCCTATATGGTTGACTAATAGATATGCAATTTCATGTGACTAGATTACAGATATTATCTTGACTCTTTGAGTCATTCATTTGGAATATACTCTTGCTATCTTATGTGGTTAACTAATAGAAATACAATTTCATTTGACTGGATTACAGATATTAAGCATTTGCATACATCTTTTATAATTATCACCTAATTCATAATTTCGTTTCCCACAGCTAATTTCCATGTCTTGGTTAATTTGCAGAACCAAATCTCTGGAGACCCAGCTATGCAAACATTCTTCAGTGCTTTGGCATTAACTAGCCTACTAGTATGTTTGGAATAGAACTTGGCAGGCATTTCATCTTGAAAATTTTGTTTCACATTTTCTGCTCTGATGCTTTTAAGTTTCCGTCATAGACATTATTTTCACCTTAATGACTGATTAGAATTTTTTCAATGTAGGTCTACATTATCTCATTTTCCATTGGTATTGGACCCATTCCATGGATTATTATATCTGAGGTATCGTGCCTTCTTTGCTAAGCATGTGTCCTAAGGTTTTAACCCTTAAAGAAAAATCTTGTGCAACAGAGCAATCGAATCAATAATTACAACACACTGATTATATTTGCCAAATTTCTTCTTTAGTATCTTCTTAGTGCAAGTGATCTAATGTATTGAATATTGTTTTAGCTGACTTCTTTTGGTTCTCCATACTTTAGATTCTCCCTGTGAATGTCAAGGGTCTTGGTGGCAGTGTAGCAACTTTGTCAAATTGGTTGTCATCTTGGATTGTGACCATGACAATCAATATGCTTTTAGAGTGGAGCTCTGCAGGTATTGTCATTTCTCTATAGAAAACAAATAACAAACAATATTTAAATCTTCTCATTACTGAATCATTAAGACTTATATATGAAAATATTGATGCAGGAACATTTCTACTTTATGCTTTTATTAGTGCTTTGACACTAGTCTTTGTTGCATTGCGTGTACCTGAGACCAAGGGTAGAACGTTGGAGGAAATTGAAGCTTCATTCAGATAAGGTCAAGATAGTATTATG
This sequence comes from Cryptomeria japonica, assembly GCF_030272615.1. Classification (NCBI taxonomy): domain Eukaryota; kingdom Viridiplantae; phylum Streptophyta; class Pinopsida; order Cupressales; family Cupressaceae; genus Cryptomeria; species Cryptomeria japonica. The sequence continues at coordinate 188,066,733 of NC_081408.1, forward strand.
TACCTCTTCATTCACGATCATTTGCAACCCTTGGAGTTACTTATGAAGACAAGATCTCTTGAATGTAGAAGATAAAGTTTTAATTCAGAAGTTAATGTTTACTACCAGTACCACCTATGGATTGCTGTTGTATAATTAAGATTGTATATTACAGAAGTAGAGAAATCTGGCATGCACTACTTCTCAATCATTTTGAGATATGATAATATTTTCCTCCTCAAGTCATTTGTAATATAAGAAATTCCCTAATTTCAGTGTGATGTAAGACGAGTTTTATATCTTCATTGTATCATGCCATCTTGCCAACCATCTTCCTTGAGCTTCAAATTTTGACAAAGCTCATTGTCAAATAATAAGAGATAGAACAAATAACTTTTGAAATTGATTTGTTTGAATTAATTCAATTTCTTTATGGTTCCAAGTCATCCTTCTTAAATCGCGCTTTTTGTCTACATATTAATATGATAATTGATGTTGATTCTGTATACATGTCTTCATCTTCTCGGATAGCTTTTTGAATTAGTTATACACAGCTAACATCCCTCAACTCGATTCGTTGTGGGTGGGAGGCTAATGTTGGTGGGTTACGGGCCCCTACTATTCTAATGGGCGTGAAAGTTGAGAATCGATCTAACCTTTTAGAGTAGTAGGGATCCTCAAGCACACATGAACTGCAAGAACTATTGTTTCATGAACTGCATCATGAATTGTTGCAAGGTGTGCACACTTGGTCTCCTTGTGCTCTGCAGCGCAGTGCTCGGGTTTGTGGCATGGCTTAACCGCCTCCTGTGGATTCTATAAGTCTAGTGGTTGTATCAAGCATTAACAGGTCGATCTTTTGGTGCAACGGCAACCGCACTTGTAACAAGTCGTATCAAAGCTTGGTCACAGGTTCAAACCCCTCGCTTGCGTTGGGGGGGATTGTTGCAAGGTGTCCGCCCTTGGTCTCCTTGTGTTGTGCAGCGCAGTGCTCGGGTTTGTGACATGGCTTAACCGGCTCTTATGGATTCTATAAGTCTAGTGGTTGTATCGGACATTAACAAGTCAATCTTTTGATGCAACGACAACCGTACTTGTAACATGAACACCCTGGCTAAGAATAGTAGGGCAACATTCCCACCCTGTAGGGGTGGGTGGGGTTCAATTAGTTGTGGGTGGGAGGCCCCTACTATTCGCCAGTGAGTTAGTAGGGGTCCAGAGAACAATAATGGAGGGGGGGAAGGGGGGAAACTATAGTTGGCCCTGACAAATAGTAGGGGTGAATTCTAGTGGTGACAGGCTTTAGAGTAGGGTTATTGTAGTGAATGAATGTCAAAAGCATTAGTGGAACAAACCTGCATCCCCTTTAGAATAATAGGGCGAAATGATGAAAGTTCACGTTGCTAAACACAGTTATGTTAAAATAGTAGAAATCATATCCTATTTTTGAGATAAAGTTTAACATACCTTATCTTATTTAATATTTATGTTTGAAATTGAAGAGGAATTAATATGCCAGGTTTTCATGCAAGGGAACAATCTTTAGGATGACAGATTGATTTGTTTTGCACAAGATCATTTCCTTCCACTTATAATTTATACACTTTATATTGGCAAATTAATGCTTAGACACTTCATGATCATTGTTTGTTACCTATAGCATCAAGAACGGCTATGTTAGGGCCCTATGTGGTACATGACTTCTCATAATCATCTTTGTTATCGGCCCTTATTAATAGGAGTAAATGCACATTCTTTTCATATTTATAGCCGGTTTTTCCATTTGGTTTGATTTCTCTTGGAGTCACCTTGGTTGTAATAATATTTGTTATCTTGATGATATTAATAATTTATATGCTCTGTTATGAGAGCCGAAAATGACTACTAAACAGAATACACCTGGTGCGAATAAAAATAGCACTCACCAATATCCATTGGTTCTCAAGATGCTGAACATCCGTGTGTGAATTCTTACAGAATGCGGTGCACATGGGTCCACATGGGTCCATGATTCATAGATAGGTTTTATGCATCTCTGTGTCTTCAAGGAAAGTAAAAAGATCTCAGCTATTACGTAATGCTGATCTTGTATATATTAGAATTAGATTTAGTGCAGAATCTGAGTGTGCATAAGGGTGAGATGGAACTAGCATGAAAGGTGTGCATTTTTCTTGTGATTTCTCACTGTTTCTTGCTTCTCCTCTAGGACAGGGATACTTCTGAAGAGAGTGAGGCCCTTAAAACTATTGAAAAGAGATTTGTGACTCCTCTACATATTGCCTGGCCTTAGATTCAGGAGATGACATCTGAGAGGGAGAAAAAATCTCCAAGCCTGTCTTGAAGTATTACCTTGTTTGTGTTATGCTTCAGACTTCTGCCAACTATAACAAGTGCCTTGGATAGAAAACTTGTGTACCATTTCATATTGGTAACAAAGTTTGGCTGGATACAATCATCAAGCAGTATAAAGACAATGCTTTGGATGCTAATCTTCTAACTGCCCTTGGTTCATATCCTCTCTTCAAGCAGTATGAAGACAATGCTTTGGATACTAATCTTCTATCTGCCCTTGGTTCATATCCTCTCTTCAATGTCACGTTAATGAAGCCTTGTTTGGAGCAATGTATTCATCATGATGAGCATCTTGTGCAGCTTGATTCATATTGCATAATCTTAGTGGACATAGATTAGATTAGAGACTTCAAGCTTCCACAATCCATAATGTTCCATAGACAAATATTGTCACGTATAGGTTGGAAACTTACAAGAGGGCCTTGTGTACTATCTTACTACATTTTATATGCACATGACTGTACATTGCAAAACATCCATAGGGTTTGTGACATACCCCTAAGACTATGAGGTGATTCAGATTCAATACAATGGTAGTTTGCTATCTTGTGTACTGCCTTATCCTCCACTTGTACTGAATATATATAGCCTTTAATAAAAACTATTGGGAGCTGGCTATCAATAAATAATTTAGCTCGATTGTCTTTTCTTTGGAACAAACTTCTATTGATAGGCATTACAATTACATGCCTCTTATTTCTGTATCCATATCAAAGTTGTAAAGGCCATTGCATTAAAGGGCAAAATCAAATTATAGCATGTTTACATTGGCCTAATATTGAAAATAGGGATTCCAGTGAATTTTTCAAGCCCTTATGACAAGCATACCTCTGAACAAATTAAGACCATTAAAATTAAAGAGACTTACAACTCTCCTAGATATTGCTCTGGCCTTCGTAAAGCATTGAATGCTGGTTTTTTAAAGCTCAGAAGATCTCACTGGAGTGGCAACAAAACTCTCCAAGCCTTCTTTGAAGTGATTCCTTGTCTATGTTATGCCTAGAAAACTTTGAACAATTATAGCAAGTGTCGTAGTCAGCAACATGCCTGTGTACCATTCCTCATTGGTGACAATCAGCAGGCAGCCTGAAAACAATGTACTGAAGATTGATCTTTTTGCTGCTCCTACGTTGTACACTCTCTTCAATGTGAAGTTACTTGAACTTTATTTTCCAATTCTTTTGGAGCGATGTGCTCATCAGGTTGAGAATCCGATGGAGCTTGATTCAGGTTGCATAATTCTAGTGGCAAAAGACTAGAATAGAGACTTCACTGATTTGTAGAAAGCATAATGGTTAACAAACAATGGTTGTGAAATTAGGTTGGAAACTTACAAGAGGACCTTGAACTTCTGCATTTCCCAAGTTAGTACAATTGAAGTGCTTAAGATAAATTTTAACAAAACATTTTCTTCACCTTGTTCAGCAAATTTGAGATTATTGGTTTCTAAAGAGGGTAAATGATTGGTGATCATGTACAAAATCTTCAAATTCCTCAACAATCTCAAAAGCTGTCATTGTTTGTGTCAATTTCCAAACCATTTTTGGCATTGTCAACTGCATCAAACCGAACTTCACCACAGGTACCCACTCAGGGAAGTACCATTTATTGAAATCTCTAAAGTCTGCATTGGTGAAAGTTTCAATCCTTGAGCCATCAGTCATTTTTCCCATACCCTTGTGCCAAAGTTCATGATTACACCTATGTAAATCCAACGTAATTCATTTTTTGAATGACTACACCTATGTAAATCCATTGATATGGGTTCTCCCTTTAAATTGTGCACTTGAGGTTGCCTTATTTCACTCGTATGCCTTGATCATGTAATGTTTCCAATTAAATTCATGCAGTATTAGTGCAACTCTATGAATTTTTGTACATTATTTTTTTAAAAACCAAGCCAAGCTAGCATAGCTAATAAATTGAAAACAATTGATTGGAAACACTTTTAGCAAACCCTCAATTGATGATACAACGCATATGATCAATCTCATGAATTACAATTGTTGTTGTGAACCCTAGATTACTTCAAACATTCAAATCTGAAATAAAATAATCATTCTGTATCATTGCAGTCAATTTGGGAACCCTCGAAGATTTGATTTTATTTGCCTATTGAGTGCATGAATTTTTAGTATTAAAAGATAACTCATAAAATGCAAATCTAGACATTCTTGAAGAATCTTGTTTGTCATGAAGCCCTCTACTACTTGGTATGTACCTAAGTCACAAGATTTGAGTTTGTGTCATTGAAAAATAGTTAACTTTGGATAATTGATCTATAATTATAATGACAAAGTTACAAAACAGAGATACACGGCACTACAAATATTATTTGGTAAATAGAGAAACCCTAGTTCAAAGCGAATCCTCCGTTTTCTCCAAGCACGACACTCTGCGAATCCTTTGTTCGATGGCACAGCAAACGACGGATCATTTACCTCGTAATCTTCTGATCTTCATTTGTCTGTGGGTAGTCCGTCCCGCCCGTCTGGGAGATGAAAAATGCGATTAGAACCTAAGAAGTGCAGAAAGAAAACCTCTTCGTGTATGGGAACCAAAAAAACACGTGGAAAGCCACAAAATATTTTCTAAAAAGACGACACTATATGTCCGTACGAATATTAGCCAAATTTAAACATTTTTTTTAACAATGTTTTGAAGTTCACCAACTTCAAACCTCATGGTCGAAATTCAGCGAACCCTTTGACTTCGGTATGTACTATAGGTTGTGCCAAGGATTTTGGGACTAACGTGAGTGATTTAATGATGTAAAAAGTTGTTGCACAACAGAAAACAATGTTGGTATGTCCCCTCCAAGTCTGATTGGGCCCTCTTTGATATCCGTACACAATAGAGGATTATGATAAATAGCTACTATGATGTCTAAAGGTTTTATTGATGTTAGACAAATAGCAATCAATGTGTATGTAAACCCTTAGAAAAATCAATAATATATGATGATAACAATGTCATCTTAGATGTAATGCTCCACCAAGGAACCCCTAAGGATACATGGACTCTTTTTTTTTTGAAATAATTAAGTGCAACATATGCATCACAAGCAAGTTTCCAAGCTCAAACCTCAAGATAACATCAACATGCAACTTACAACACTACACAGTTGGAAGACTTAACATAAACACTAAACAAGCATAGGGAAATGCCTCCAAACACCTAAGGCAAGTTCAATGAAGTGATTAGACACATACAAACCCTCATTGAAGTTAAAATACTCAATTCAGAAAACATGACCTTCTACTAAGCCCTAGGTGTTACCGATGGGATCCGACGAGCATCGACTCACACCCAAATGTCATTGACACCTCTCAAACTTACACTAAACCTAATTAAGACCCCTTTGAGGGTTCCCAAACACTACAGGATTTAGTAGACACTTTTGACTTGGTCAAACTGACCTCTCGAGCCTGTGAAAACCATGTCGGACTATCCCACTGGACATTGGCACCAACCCTAGACTATGGTGTCTAGAAAGGACAAATGTGCACCTGGAAGAACAATGCATAGTGCATTAGTGTCCCTAACTCATGCAAATGTCCTAAATCAGTGTAAATGTCTCGTTTTTGTGTTGTTGTCCTTCGGGAACTAACAAACCCATGTTGTCATCCTCTGTCCACACAAATATCCAAGACACTGAGCTCACTATTTGGATAGTATGGTCCCTCAAACATGTTGATGAAGACAAAATATAATGACAACAACTAAATCAAGAGAAAACAACAAAAATTTTGAGGACAGGGTATGTTAAAGCATCCTCGAGCCATTAGGTGACACCTAGAAGCATAAACAGGGATCAGGTGGACCCTAAACATATCTAGTCCACCCTAAAGTTCCCTAATTTGATTCTAACACACTCAAATGAGTCCTAATTACCTTAATAACATGTTGGGAGACATTACAAAGTTTTTTGGATTGTCCCAAACAGGCTTAGATTGACTCAAAACCACACTAAACTTCACTAAATTGGTCAAGACTTCTTCGATACTAAAGCACAAATTGAAGTGTTCCTACAATGTTACCGAGATACTTCATGAAATGATAAAGATACAATGTCATAGATCATGCTTGATACCAACACTAATGCATGTAAAGCTACTCTAATCCATATCAATTACATTCGATTACATCAATCTCCATTTGTATCTTGATCAATGTTACAATGCTTTGCTTCAATATACAAGTGTTTACATTTTGAATGAAATGAAGAACTAGAAGTAAGAAGGAGAAGGAGAGAAGAAAATCTCTCAATGTTGATCCCCAAAGATGGTTTGCAATGCCACCCAACCATGTAGAACCCTTAGGTCTACCCCACCATGCTCATGGAGATAGTCACATAGCCAAAACTATCATACAAGAACATACATGGGAATAGGAAGGCTTATGCACATGCCATACATGGTGCATTCAAACAATGTTATACAAGAACATAATGCAGCATCAACAAAGAGGGTAGTACAATGTCCATGAAACTATATCAAGGATCTACTCATGTCTACAATAGGCATTAGATTCTAGAGTGCTGATTATAGGGAGTGTCATTGTGTGTGCTCAAAGGGATGCTACCACATGGAAACTAGCATTTTCTCATATGGATGAGAATGGTTGTCATACAAGATTCAACGCCACATGTGCGGGCATACCACTTGATGAGTCCTAGGATTGTCATTATTTTACTTATTTATTGTTCCTTTTATCAGACTTCTTATATGTTTTAGTTATATCCTGAACCATACTTTCATTTAGTTTATGATATATATGACATGTTGAAATATGAATATGCTATGTGAAATTTCTATGATTGTTATACTATCAATATGTTATAAATGATGATATATGTTGTTGAATGCTTGTCTTGAGGGACTAACATGCAACTTGAGGAATTGCAATCAGCTCGTAGCCAAAGGAATATCTGCCCTACTATTTCTATGGAAATGGTCAAAGGATTTGATAACCCAAACATGGTTGTGATGAAGCATTGTTGACCTTGTCTACTGAATAAATGCAAAGAAGAATTGGAGGAGTTTGAAGCATGATGTATTTATGCTTCATAAATCCGTTTAAATACATTCGTGCACGTTTTTTATTTGATATTATTGTTGGTCCACTCCGACTGGGACTCCTGCTAGAATTAGTTGCTATTGTAGTTTCCTTTATGAATAAGTCATGCTCCACATTAGGGAGGAATGACACATGTATTAGGTTAGTTTTGAAGAAGTAAATGCTCCACTCTCTTAGACTATTTTAAAAGAGAGTTTTGTTCGAGTAACTTCTTCTACTTCTTCTATTTTTTATTAATTTAAGCAATTGAACATTCATGTGTGATGCAAACTAGATTTATCTCTAGATTCTTTGCATAGTTGTAAATATTGTTGTTGTTGTTATTGTGAACCGATGAATATGAATAAATCAATGTTTGTTACACTTTGAGTTAGGATAATGTTCTTTCTGGAGTTTACATTTCCTCAAGCAAGGACCACTTGACGTAGTGTAACTCTCCCTTTCTTTTTTTCTCGTTAGTTAGGTTATTCATGTAAAGCATTAGTTGAATTATAGTTACTTCTTTATAATAATCATTAATTAGTTCAAGTGTTATGTTAATGTAAATGATTAGAGTCAAGGTTGCAATTGAGTCATTGTATTGTTTACCCACAACAACTGCTAAGTCACTTTTTAAGTTACCCGCAACAACCATTGTATAAATAGGTGTAGACACATAAAATTGTCTCGCACCTACAAACACTAAATTTACTAATTATTCTTTCTTATTAATTAAATAATTTTAATTATTTAATTAATTTAACTTTATTCTTCTATGTTCAAATTCAAAATTCGAATTTCCCTCCAATTTTATAATTAAATAATTTAATTATTTAATTAATCATTTTTCATATACTTAAATTAAATAATCTTTATTGTTTAATTAAATCAATTTCTACTATCTTCTCCTAATTAAATAACTATTTGTTACTTATTTAATTAACTAATTATGCCCTCTCAATTAAATAAATTTCTTAATTTATTTAATTTTCCTCACATGTCAAATTTCATTTTCAAAAATCAAATTCCCTATAAATTAAATGAAATGATAATCTCATTCATTCTCCTACAACACATGTCAAAAATGGCTAACTACCATTGACTCTCAATTCCACTAGTCAGTATCAATCACTTTTTATACCTAGTCAATCAGACCACCTTTTTCTAACTAACTCATCTATCCACTAAGTTAATCAGCTAAGTTAACTTGCCAATTAGTCTTAGTTACATGAGTGATCATTTTCCAACAAACTTGTTTTAATGATCCTCCATCATTGATCTTTCTATTGAATTTTCAATCTTGATTGTCGATTTGAATCTCAAAAATCTATAAATCAATCCTCATTATCAATCATGAACAACCACGATCTTTGAATTCGTGTGCTACCATATTGCATGTATTGTGCTACAATTTTGAGAGCCATTTCACACATGATAAGAAGGAGAAGAGGAATGGAGGCAATTGCATCAAGTTCGACATTTGATTTTCATCGATTTATGTTCAATTCGTTATTTATTGTTGAATTTAGTTTGCTTACCATTAGAGATTTTATGATTGATCTAGAGTTAATGGTTGCTCGTATGATCCTTCTCATGATTTTCTCATTTTTTGGTTATTACATTTGGTGCACCTGTTGCGCAAGGATGTTTGTTGGCGTCAAAGGGACATAGATGTTAAGATTCTAGTCTGGATCTATGAAAGAATTGGTGTTAGTGTGGACAGGTGGTTTTATTGAAAGCGTAGGCGTTTTGGTGTTTTGGAAAAGGTGATTGGAGTTAGAGGAAGATACACAAGTGGGTGGATGGACATATGATAATTGGGAATTGGTCGAAGTGTTTGGCGGGATGAAATAATTGTTGGATTGAATCGCTTCCAACCATTATAAACGTTATGGGGGCTTGCTGCAATAGTAAGAGGGGGGGCCACGTCATGCGTGCGCTGCTATTCCCTTGTATGTATGCTCACATCGATTGCTCTGGTGCACGTGCTTCACCCGTCCCTCTATCTGGGTTGTCCCTCCCAATGCATGGAGCAAATGAATCAATCGTGTTTCGCTTTCACCACACCAGATTGATTGAGGATATGTGATGGTTGGGATCAAGTTTTGTTGTGATGATGTGATGAGGTTTTGCCAATTGAAGTTTTGGTTCAACAAAGCACTGTGAGGAATGGTGTTTTGATTATTAGAAGTGGTACGTAGTGGAAGGGTTGTATTAGTTTAAGATGTCGTTGTTGTTAGCATAGGGTGAGAGATGGGGTTATTGCTTGGTTGAAACATTGGTGGTAACACATTTTGATTTTGTTTTTTTGTTTTTATTACTAGTGTTGAAAATGGCAATGGCTTGTGTAGGGATGGTGTTATTTTGATCAATATGTGGGGTGTTGTAGAGAGGATTGTTGAATTGTGAGTTGAATGATAAAATTGATGTAGTAACCTGAGTGACATCTTGAATTGTGTTAACCAATGGAAGACTAGTGGGTACTTGTTGTGAGGATGATGAATGTGAGGGCCCTATACTTTGTGACATTTGTGTTCCAAGTTGTATCATTATGGAGATGTCAAATCAGCAAGTAATTTAGCTCCATTTGGAGCCAACAACATAAAGTACCTATTTGGGTCATGATTCAAGAGGGTATTTATGACTGTGATAACTTGGGGATCCTATTGTGCTTACTCAAGTTCTTCAAGGCTTAACCCTTTTGTGATGTTTTGGATAGAAAATGGTGTTGGATTGTTGGCATTGACAAAACCGGTCAATCTAGAAAACCGGTATATATGCTAAGGTTTGTCATTGATGTTCAACACTTACCGGTGAAGACACTAACCGGTGTAGTGGTATAGGTAAAGTGATGTTGCTTTTTAGTAAGCAATAATGAATGGGTATTGAATGATAAAAGGGTACTTCAACTCAAGGAAAGATAAAGTAAGTCAACCGATCTTTCAGGAAGATCGGTCACCTTGATGATGGTGAAGTCACAAAAGGTGACTTAGGCAAAGAAACTTATTTGTTCCAACCAACTGGTAACTCTCTGGCAAACAGGGGAGAAACATGATGCTAGCACAACAAACCGACAACCAAAGAATAAACCCGTAAAGCAAGAAGTGCAGTTACATACTAGTACACCGGTATGACTGAAGGAAGATAGGGATCACCATAAGTTTCGGAGCAGTGATCGGCCATTTAGTTGTGGTGGCAAAGAATGAGTTGGTAGGCTTGTGTCTATGCCAAATCATGTGTTGGTAGAGTTAACTTTCAATTACCATGCAATCAAGCATGATTACATGCGGATTCTCTGGTTCACATTTATTTGACTGGACATGTCTCAGAGGTTTCTATCCTTGGAAGATGTAGTGGCAGAACTAGTTGAGCACTTGGTGGAATTGCTGAAAGGCGTGCAGAGAAAGAGCGGGAGAGTTTGAATTTGAAATCTTTTGAAATCCTTGATTGATCTGATTGAGGATATGCCTGTAGGTGTCGACTGAAAATGTATAAAGAGTTCTTGAGCTCTTTCAGAAAGTTTTTGATCGTGAAATTTGAAACAAGGAAATCTTGTTGAAGGCGATCCAGGGTGAAGAGCAATGTGAGAGGAAGTGCTAAGAGGTGTTAGCATAGTTGAGTGTATGTGTGAGGTAGATAGACTAAGTGTAGAGTCGACATACAAAGAACCGGCTAAATGCAGAGCTGAAGGACAGAGAACCGGCTGAGGGCAGAGCCAAAGGACAGTGGACTAGTAGAGTACAATGCCAAAGGTCAGAGGATCGACAGAGTGTAGTGCTGAAGGAGAGATGATCGACTGAGTGAATAGTCGAAGGTGTAAGAAGGAAACCAGTACTATGCAGAAAAGACACAACCGGTTTGTATTGAGTGGAATGCATATTGAGATCCGATCAAGCTATCATTAGCTAATTTAGCAGATCATCCATCTGTTGCTTTCTAATAATTGCAACATAAATCCCTTGACTAGGTGGATTTTAACAGGTCCCTATTGTAAAATCCTTTAACCGGGTAACATCTTAGCTGATGTTCTCAGTCCTCTAACTAGGCTACCTTTAACAGGGTAACATCTTAGCTGATGTTCTCAGTCCTCTAACTAGGCTACCTTTAACAGGGTAAAGGCACTAACCGGCCTTGAACAAAATCCTCTAACTGGGTGGCACCTAACAGTGTCTTTGTAATCTCCTAATAGGGATGGCTCTTAACTGGGCGTACTCTAGAAGAGTGCAAATTTTGTGAGTTCCTACTCACACCATGGTTTTCTCCCTATTGGATTTCCATGAGATAACTTCTTGGTGTCACTGTCAACTTTTCATGCTTGCATATTTTACTTTAGTGATTAAGTATATTGTTGGATCTTAGATAAAAGAAGATTTAAGATAAAAGTTAAATTGTGAAATTTTGATTAAGTGTTGATTCACCCCTCCCCTCTCAGCACCGGTTGGGACTAACAATTGGTATCAGAGCATCAGGTCCCTAGAATCAGAAGAAGCTTAACTGACTTAGGGAAATATCAAAGATGATGTGTAAGGAGGGTCCTAAGTTCTCTAAGGAGAACTACATCTTATGGTGTGGAAGAATGAAACTCTATTTAAAATCCCTAGGTGAACACTACTGGAATCATGTGATCACGGAATACAGTGAACCTATAGGGACTCTTACTCTGGAATAAATCAAGGAAAAGCAAGATAATACTGCTGCTATGGATCTGATTGTTAGCACACTTTTAGAAAATGAATTTGCTGAGGTACAAGATTTGAAAATAGCTTTTTAGATATGGAATAAGTTGAAGACAGTCTATGGGGGAGATCCCCATGTTCAAAAGGCCAAAGTAGATAGCCTGAGAGGAAAATATGATGAGATGAGAATGCTGGAAAGTGAAAACATAGAGCAGTATAGTAAGAGGATAAAATATGTAGTAAACTCCATTAAAAGTGCAGGAGGAAAACTCGATGAGGATGATGTGGTTAGCAAAATCCAAAGAACTCTGCTACCACAATATGCCATAAGGGTCTCTACTATCTAGGAGCTTAGATCCTTGGGAACAATCAGTGTAACTCTTGACTCGCTAATCGGTAAGTTGACTGCTTTTGAGTTGAGCAATTATGACAACAACATACCAAAGATTGATGTTGCTTTCAAAGTATCCATGATGCATGCACCCACAAGGAGAAGGAAAGAAACCGATAGTAGCTCTAATCAGAACCAGTCATTCCCATGAGAATGACAATCTTCTCTCCGAGGAACAGGAGCAAGATGAAATTGAAGCTCTACTGGCAAGAAGATTGCCAAGAGGTAAAGGTAAATACAAAGGTAAATTACTCTTAAAGTGCTTCTCCTATAATAAGATAGGTCATATTGATTCAAGATGTCCTAACAATGATAGAGACAAGAAGGATAATTTCAGAAGTTACAGGGACAAAAGCAAGAAGGAATGTTATATTGCAGAAGGAGTCATTGATGAAGAATCAGAGAGATCTAATGAAGATAGCATTGCTTTTGTGGTAGTCAAAGAGGACAACACAGAGGAAGGAGATATGGCATTGATTTCTAGCACAAACCAATGTGGAGAATGGGTGATCGACATTAGCTGCACTCACCACATGACCGGTGATAGAAGTAAATTCCTCAGCATGGAGGATTGCAATGGAGGAACAGTGAGGTTGAGAAATGATGCCCCATGTGCAGTAAGAGATAAGGGGTCTATAGCCTTGAATGATAGGACAAACTGTGATGATGTCTTTTGGGTAGAAGGATTAAAGTACAACTTGTTAAGTGTTGCACAACTTAACAATAAAGGATATCGGTTAGCGTTCAATAAAGGGATATGTAAAATAAATGACAAATCTAGAAGTTTAATTGCCACTGGTAAACAATCAAGAGGCAATTTGTTTCATCTAGACACCACCATAGGTAATTGTCTAGTGGCTAAGGTAGAAGATAGTTGGTTATGGCACAAAAGATTGTGTAATGTTAATTTTGATAGCATAGCTAAAATCAGCAAGGCAAAATCTGTAAGAGGTGTGCCTGATATAGTAAAACCTGAAAAATGCTATGTGCAAAGAGTGTCAACTAGGGAAGTTGATCGGGTCTAGCTTCAACAGTAAAAAATTTTCATCTGAAAGTGTGCTGGACTTAGTTTCACACGGACCTATGTGGTCCCATGAGAACCAAGAGCTTCTACGGAGACCAGTATTTTATGTTATTTGTGGATGACTTCTCAAGAATGATGTGGACTGTCTTTTTAAAAGAAAAATTAGAAGCTTTTCACATGTTTAAAGTGTATAAAGCTCGAGTAGAAAGAGGAACCGGTAAGAATCTGAAGTGCCTAAGATCAGACAAAGGAGGAGAGTTCACCTCTCAAGAGTTCATGAACTACTGTGAGGAATAGGGAATCATGAGACAAATGTCGGCACCCAGAACTCCTCAGCAGAATGGAATTGCTAAAAGAAGAAATAGATCGTATTGATTGTGCCAGAACTCTAATGATACATAAGGATATCCCACATACCTTCTGGAGAGAAGCAATAAGCACAGTTGTATACACTGTGAACCAGATACAGGTAAAGAAGGGAACAAACAAAACTACTTATGAATTATGGAGTGGTTACTCACCTAATGTTTGCTATTTCAAAGTATTTGGAAGCAGGTGCTACATCAAAAGCGACGAGTACACTGGAAAATTTGATCCCAAGAGTGATGAGGGAACCTTCTTAGGTTACTCAACAAAGAGCAAGGCATATCGGTGCCTAAACAAAATGACCGGTAAGATTGTGGAAAGTGAAAATGTCAGAGTAGATGAGTACTCTGAGAAAAATGAACAGGACAGTAAGAGTGAACCGGAGGACTATAAAGGGTTCGAGTACAATGTACCAGTGAAACCTACTGAAGAAGACCCTGTTGAAGCGGCTAATGAAGAAGCTTGTGAGATAGAACCTACACAACCGGTAGAAGAAGTTCCAAGGAGTGAACCGGTATTGGCTAAATATGTCAAAAATAATCACTCTGCAGAAGATATCATCGGTGACAAGGATGCAGGAGTTCTAACCATAAGAAGAGAAAGAGAGAATGAGTGTATGCTCTCCATTTTTTAGCCCAAAACAAAAAAGGAGGCTTTGAAAGATGATGACTGGGTCAAAGCTATGGAAGAAGAACTGGAGAAAATAGAGAAAAATGATACATGGACTCTAGTACCCAGACCGAAAAATTAAAATGTAATAGGCACCAAGTGGGTGTTCAGAAATAAGATGGATGAAACTGGTAAGGTGATAAGAAACAAGGCGAGATTAGTCTGCAAGGGCTATGCTCAAGAAGAAGGTTTGGACTATGGAGAAACCTTCGCACTGGTAGCCAAACTGGAAGGGGTCAGAATTTTGCTGGCCTATGCTACTTATAAGAGGTTTAAATTATACCAAATGGATGTCAAATCGACATTCTTAAATGGTGTGTTAGAGGAAGAGGTATACATAGAGAAACTAGAAGGGTTTGCATCTAAAGATGGGAGAAATATGGTATGCAGGTTGCAGAAAGCTTTGTATGGGCTAAAACAAGCACCAAGAGCTTGGTATGAGAGATTACACTCATATATGCTAAGCATTGGGTTCAAAAGAACCAGTGATAATAGTAACTTATATCTGAAGAGCGAAACTGAAGGAAAACACCTAATTGTTGAAATCTTTGTGGATGACATCATCTTTGGGGGAGATGATGAGATGAGCAAGAGCTTTGCAGGACAAATGTAGCAAGAGTTTGAGATGTCCATGATTGGTGAGATTAAGTTCTTTATTGGCCTACAAGTCTCTTAGTTAAAGAATGGCAACTTTATCGGTCAAACTAAGTACATATGAGAAATTCTCAAGACCTTTGGAATGGAGGATTGCAAACCTGTTGGAACTCCAATGGTTATAGGTTGTAAGCTATCTAAATATGATGAGGCTACAGAGATGAATGAAACACTTTACCAATCCATATTGGTAAATTACAGTATGTTGTACATAGCAAACCAGACATAGCACAAGTTGTTGGCCTAGTTGCCAGCTTTTCTGCAAATCCGAAAGAAACTCACATGATGGTAGTCAAAAGAATATTCAGATACCTAAAGGGGACTGAGGAGTATGGTCTCTAGTCTTCACTGATTCAGATTGGGCTGGAAACATCGATGACAGGAAGAGCACTAGTGGAGGAGCATTCTTTCTCAGAGAAAGAATTGTATCTTGGACAAGTAAGAAACAAAACTGCATATCTCAATCTATAGCTGAGTTTTAGTATGTAGCTGATGCAATTAACTACACTTAGATAGTTTGGATCAAGAACTGCTGGAAGGAATTCAAGAAAAGGTGGTTGGACCGGTAGTGATTCATTGTGACAACACTAGTGCCATTGACATATCTAAGAACCCAATGATGCACTCCAAAACAAAGCATATAGCCATCAAATATCACTATCTAAGGGAGCAAGTTCAAGAAAAGGAAGTAATGTTGGAGTACATATCAACAAATGAGCAGGTGACCACTACAGAAGGACACCTTTGACTATCTCAGAGGTATGTTGGGGGTGATACCCCTCCATTCAGTAAAGTAAGTAAACAAGGTTCTACATCACTTTGGTATGCTTTCAAGTTTTGTTTACACAAACTAGATTGATGAGTGTTGACTACTCTAGTTAGGGGGAGAAGTTTTGTAAGTGGTCAGATAGGACTCTTTGGCATTGTTGTCAAAGAGGGAGATATGATTAGAGTGCAGCATTGGCAGGTAGTGATTGAGCTGATATTGTTGTATCAGAGTATGATCAGTGATAGGGGGAGATATTCATTACTCAGGGCAGAAGTAATGACTAGACTATTACAGAGATGAAGAAACATGCTTCTAACTAGCCAAAGTTTGAAGTGTTTGCCATCAATGCCAAAGGGGGAGATTGTTGGATTGTTGGCATTGACAAACCGGTCAATCTAGAAAACTGGTATATATGCTAAGGTTTGTCATTGATGTTCAACACTTATCGATGATGACATTGACCGATGTAGTGGTATAGGTAAAGTGATGTTGCTTTTTAGTAAGCAATAATGAATGGGTATTGAATGATCAAAGGGTACTTCAACTCAAGGAAAGATAAAGTAAGTCAACCAATCTATCATTTAGGAAGATTGGTCACCTTGATGATGGTGAAGTCACAAAAGGTGACTCAAGCAAAGAAACTTGTTTGTTCCAACCAATCAATAACTCTCTGGCAAACATGGGAGAAACATGATGCTAGCACAACAAACCAGCAGCCAAAGAATGAACCGGTAAAGCAAGAAGTGTAGTTACATACCAATACACCAGTATGACTGAAGGAAGATAGGCGATCACCATAAGTTTTGGAGCAGTGATCGGCCATTTAGTTGCGGTGGCAAATAATGAGTTGGTAGGCTTGTGTCTACGCCAAATCATTTGTTGGTAGAGTTAACTTTCAGTTACCATGTAGTCAAGCATGATTACATGTGGATTCTTTGGTTCACATTTATTTGACTGGACATGTCTCAGAGGTTTCTATCCTTGGAAGATGTAGTGGTAGAACTGGTTGAACACTTGGCAGAATTACCGAAAGGCGCGCAGAGAAAGAGAAGGAGAGTTTGAATTTGAAATCTTCTGAAATCCTTGATTGATTTGATTGAGGATATGCTTGTAGGTGTTGACTAAAAATGTATAAAGAGTTCTTGAGCTCTTTCAGAAAGTTTTTGATCCTGAAATTTGAAACAAGGAAATCTTGTTGAAGGCAATCCAGGGTGAAGAGCAAAGTGAGAGGAAGTGCTAAGAGGTGTTAGCACAATTGAGTGTATATGTGAAGTAGATCAACTAAGTGTAGAGTCGACATACAAAGAACTGGCTAAGTGCAGAGCTAAAGGATAGAGAATCGACTGAGTGCAGAGCCGAAGGATAGAGAATCGACTAAGGGCAGAGCCAAAGGACAATGGACCAGTAGAGTGCAGAGCCAAAGGTCAGAGGACTGACAGAGTGCAGTGTTGAAGGAGAGATGACCGGCTGAGTGAATAGCTGAAGGTGTACGAAGGAAACTGGTACTGTGCAGAGAAGACACAACCGGTGTGTATTGAGTGGAATGCATATTAAGATCCGATCAAGCTATTTAGGAGCTAATTTAGCAGATCATCTATCTGTTGCTTTCTAACAACTACAACATAAATCCCTTGACTGGGTGGACTTTAACAGGTCCCTATTATAAAATCCCTTGACTGGGTAACATCTTAGCTGATGTTCTAAGTCCTCTAACTAGGCTACCTTTAATAGGGTAAAGGCACTAATAGGCTTGAACAAAATCCCTTAGCCAGGTGGCACCTAACAGTGTCTTTGTAATCTCCTAACAAGGATGGCTCTTAACCGGGCATACTCCAGAAGAGTGCAAATTTTGTGTGTTCCTACTCACACCATGGTTTTCTCCCTATTGGGTTTCCACAAGATAACTTCTTGGTGTCATTGTCAACTTTTCATGCTTGCATATTTTACTTCAGTGATTAAGTATATTGTTGGATCTTAGATAAAAGAAGATTTAAGATAAAAGTTAAATTGTGAAATTTTGATTAAGTGTTGATTCACCCCTCCCCTCTCAGCACCGGTTGGGACTAACAAATGGATCCTCCTGGGCTCTAGCACATGGGTAAGATCTGATAAATTTATCGTCCTTTGAGGTGGCTTTCATATATTTGACCCTATGTTCATTGTACTTGTGGGATTAAAGGTTGGGTCATACATTAGGTCCTTTTTACTTTTCTTGCTCTATGATAATATATAGGCCAGGAGAGACTCCTAGGAATATGCTAACGAATGCAAGTGTAGACACTATGTTTTTGGTATTTTGGAGACTTTTGAGTATGACTATACGATTAAGGAAACAACTATGCAATCTTATAATTCTGGGTTTTTTTTATGCTTTTGGGATGACAACAATACCAAGGAAATGACTATGCAATCTTATATTTTTTGGATTTTTGACACTTTTTGGATGACAACACAACTAAGGAAATGATAGAACGATTCTATTTTTTTGGATTTTTTATATATTTTAGGATGATAACACTACTAACAAGATGACTATGCAATTCTATATTTTTGAGACTTTTAAGGTGATGACACTACTAACTTGATGACTATATGATTCCATATTTTTGGATTTTTGAGACTTTTAAGATGATGACACTACTAATGAGATGACTAGGGAATTCTATATTTTTTAATTTTTGAGACTTTTAGGATGGTGACACTAATAACGAGATAACTATGAAATCCTCTATTTTTTGGGTTTTTGATTTTGAGAAAGATGTAATTAGAAATCTATGGATACCAACCTAAAGAACCAAAATGAGAACCTTAACCTTAAAAATGATAATGATTGAATGATTTTGATAGAGTTTAACCCTTCACTAGAATTTTGAGCTAAGGGATTTGTTTGATGTTTGATAAGAAGAATTGACAATTTTTTGGTACTCCATAAAGGACTAAGGTTTGATCCAAAAGTTTGATCTCTACACTTCTCAAAATGGTTAATCTCTCATATGCAACTTGATACTAAGACACCAAAATGTTGGTGATCGTATGAGGTAACGAATGATGGTCTATACTATAGACTGATAACTGAGATTGTATTGTAACTAGATGCAGATTATGAAGATTAGGGCAAAGATGATTTTGGCTCAAGGTGATCTTAAGGAGACTTAACCTAATGGGTGCAAAATCTAAATTACAGTACTGATCTAACTAGCCTTAACAATCATAGTGGTTGGGCCGATCTAGATCCCCAATTTACAGTCTTGGTGTGATTTTGAAAAAAAAAAAGTTTTGTTAAGTAAATGTGTGACATAGACTAACGAATGTGTAATACAAGCTGACATATGTAGGATAGATTAAAGTAAATGTGTCACAAAATTTAACAAATGCATATAATAGATTTGGCAATTGTGGGATAGATTTGGCAAATGCACGATTCTAATTTTTCCTAGTGTCTTGCTATAGTTTGAATGATATTTTTTATTATTAGTAGACAATCAAAAAACATAGAGAACAAGGTGGTTGTTGAATTGGATTGTAAAAATCCAAAATTCACAGTGTTGCAACGAGGGCCTAAATTAGCCCAAAGATTCAATTGACTCTACTGGTATAACACATCAGTTTAAGAAAACACTCATAAGCAACTACAGTCCTAAGCTCAAGGGTAAGATACTACTTGATAGATCTCCTACAACAAAATGGCTATGTACAATAGATAGATAGAGGTCTAGTGGCATGAACCTAGTAGCATAAGCTCAGGTCAGCAATATGCACTCCCTAAACTATCAATAAAAAATGCTAGTCTCTAAATCACAAGAGTTCTTACTATGGGCTCCAAGACCACTACTTCTTGGAACAATAGCACATTGAGACCCAACATATGCTTCGTTGCTATAACCAAACCTAGGTCCTCACCTTATTTGTCTTGCATCACTAGGGAACACACAAGAAATTAAACCTATGACATAATAAGTTTGGACTCAATCTTTCAATTTTGTCCCTTTCTATAGCCCCTAGAGTTGTGTGCTTAAGGTCAAACCCTAAGGTGATGAAATCCCCAAATAGGCCTCCTATTTAAAAAAAAAGTGGGTGTTGATAAACATTTTTCTTACACCCCAAATCTCTAAAGGCAAGGGGAGAGGATACATGTGTAGTAGTTCAAGACCACCCTACACAAGTGCGAGTGTGCAAGACACATAATACAATCATAAATTCCCTTAAGAAAACAAAGTGTGATTTACTCTACAAAATGAAAACACTTAAGAAAAAACTAATTTGAAATTTTGCAACACACACATTAGTAGTTTTCGATTTCTAAATCTTCAACCCCCATTTACCAAAAAATCTACAAATAATGATTGGTAACGTGAAAGATTCTAATCTAGGAATAGAAAATACAAAAAACAGAGCTAAAAAACAACAAGAAAATAGAATTGAAAAGACAAGACCTGGGATTTTACCTTCCAGATTTACTAGAAAAATACGTAACTTCTTTTGTTATATTTGTGACTACCCCCAACAAATGCGAGATATATTAGAATGTATGTGAGATAGATTAAGTGAATAGAAGATAGATTTGTTGAATGTGCATTACTTTAATCCTATAGCCTACAAAATCCAAGAACTCAAAAAAAGAAAATATATTAGCATATTCATGTTGGGTTCACCAAATGTAACAACCAGAAAATAAAAAAAGGCATGCGAAAGATCATATGATCAACCACTAACTTTAGATCAATAAAAAAATCTCCAGTCATAAGCACAATTAAGGAAGCAAACTAAATTCAACATCAAATAATGAATTGAACATAAATCAATGCAAACCAAATGTCGAACTTAATGCAAGTGCATCCATTTCTCTTCTCCTTCTTGTCACTTGTATGGGATGGCTCTCATAATTGTAGGACAATACCTATAGTATGATAGCACAATAATTTAAAGATCGTGGTTGTTTTTGATTGAGAATGAGGATTGATTTATAGATTTTTGAGATTCGAAACAACAATCAAGATTGACAATTCAATAGAAAGATCAATGGTGGAGGATCAATTAACCACTTGATTAAACAATGCAATTTTTCAATAGAATGATAAATTAAACACTTAATTAAGAAAAATAAGCTATAGAAATGATATATTTGAACAATTAATGTCTCTAAATCTAAAAATGATGTAATTCCCCATCCGAAGGACCAAGGCAAAACTTGACGAAACAACTTTTTTGGTAGAACACAACAACCAAAACACCAAAGACATGACATAATATGTCTCACTTGCACTACAAGGTGAACACAAGTGTCATGTGGAACACAATGACACAAAGGCAATGACAACAAGAGTGACTCCATAATTGCATAAGCAAGGAGTACCAACAAAAGGCTAAACAACCAAGGGGTAACTCACCAAGGAGGACCTACAAGAAAAGGAACAACACCCAACAACAATCGATCACTAGTCCATAATCATGTTCCCTCTTGAAACCACACAAGGATGAGAATCTGAGGGATAATTATCCTTCAATCCACGTCCAAAACACACTAACAACAATGAATAAACTCCTAGGAGCTAACACTACTCAACTAGCCAATAACACTGACCAAATCTGAGACAAGAACTAGGATGAGGGAACATTCTCCTCCAATCTACTCCATAAGACCTTGGATATTACTCCAAGACAAGGAAATCCTACCTCAAAAGTATCAAGGTTTGGACGTCTGATTGACATCCCTCACAAACAAAGGAACTTCAAAGAGAGGAATCTTGAAGTCCGAGAACCTTCATCGGGGATCAAGGGTCAAGGGTTCGACTTACTCAATATCAAACAAGGAACTATGGAGGCTTGATGTCTAGTATTTGACACCTTGGTACCTTTGATGTCAGAAGCCTGATAGGATGTCATTGAGGATCATGGGTTAAGGGTCTGACCTTCCAATTTTGAAATGAACACTGGAATGTTCGATGCTCTAAAACTACTAGAGCTACAAGCCCAAAATATACCCTTCAAGGATAGGAGATCAAGGGTGTTCCTATCACTATCTGAATATAAAACATAAAACTCTAATGCTTGACACAATTAGAAAATTTGGCAATGGAAAAGATCTTTCGAGGTTTGAGGGTTAGTGTTGCACCTTACCATTTACTAATAAAAAAAAACTTTGAAGGGTGAGGGCCATATCCATGAAGCTTGAAATGCTTAGAAAGATCTAACAATGGAGACGAGGCTTTAAGGGTTTGGGGATCAAGGTTGCACTATACCTTATCAATACCTTGTCCACATAATTAACTAAATTCATAACACATAGGTCTGATCCTCGAAGCTTGAAACACTCTAGGAAAAAGACAAAAATAAGAGGCCTTCAGTGATTAGGGTACAGGGTTAAGGCTCACCCCTTTCATAGATTTAATGAAAAACCAAGGGCACAAGCCCAATAAACAAAGTCTAAAACACTAGGACTAAGGACAACTCAATGAGGTCCATGGGTAGGATCTAACCTCAAAAAAAGGCAAGAAAAGACAACGCCTATGACTTCACAAGCCTTCACTAGATGTCCAAATGGCTGAAAATAACTTAACACTCAAGGAATGACATCTAAAGATGAGGGAATGCATGGTGGTACACACCAACACCCTTGACTCAATTGATACTCATTGGATTAATTTTAAGCCAAAGGAAATGTTCCTACATTCACTAATACAATCATGTCCATTTTCTAAGCATCACATTCATTTTAAGACCCAAATAAAGATTCATAAGTCCACCTTATCAAAGTATATGAAAAGCTAAAAAGACATACATGTAAGCATGTGTGCTTAGCACCAACATCTATACATGTAAAAGAATTAATACAATTGGTACCACATATTTGGCACAATTACATTCCATCCAATAAGGAGGTCCAATAAACATTACAATTACAAGGTAATGGGACTCAAATGTCCTCAATTACACTTTTTACATATGAATAAAATTAAATACATAATGTAAATGCAATGAGGGGAGAGGAGTCCAAGAGCCAACTCAATCCATGATCTTCAAATCTCCAATCCCCAATAGTAGTTCCATGCCACCCTAGCATGTGGAATCAAAAGATCCACTCCCACCATGCTAGGAGGTGTTACAAGGCCCAAACACACACACAACAAACACATGGGGGAAAGGTATACACTCACACCAAGCACAAGATAAACATAGAATCGAATTATTCTTCAAAATCACATTCTCAACATAGTAAATTATGGGGTCTGACTCAACATTCAATGAGCTAACTCTAATAATTGGGAAAAGTAGGTCCATCATGGCCTCATGTACTCGCTAAGAAGGGTACTACTATACCCCTCACAAGAGACAAGATAAGCTATTAATACTATCATATTGGTCAGTGAATGGCCATAGAAGGTGTAATACCTACCATATCCACAAGAGTAGCTAAAGAACGGAAGAACCTGTTAGAAACACACCACATTCTCAAAATAGCAAGTGGCACGAAAAACAATGCACAACCACACTTTTTCATGAAATACATGACATGTTTTTCCATAGATAACATTTAACATTTCATGAAGTACACATATGATCTCCCATTTCCAAACATCATGATTCATATGAAATACTCAATTTTTCCCAATTTTGAACAAGCATGAAAACAATGTACAAAAACATTTTATGGTTAATTTTGACATTATTCCAATGTATTTAATTAAAAAATTTCCACAATGTAAATTATCATTCCCACACTATAAAACATAAAATTTCATGAATAACACTGTATTTTCTTTTTTTTTCAAATGCACTAAAAACATACATTTATCAAAACTACCATTAAAATGGCTTGAAAATTTGTCAAGAATTTAAACTTCAAAATTTGAAAAACAAAAGATACCATTTAGTTCTAAATATGTCCAACGACATTATTTTCATATAAAATTCATTTTTTAATTATTTCCTTAAAAATTGGGTAGCATAATAGTATTTTGAGGAAAAACTGCGATGTTGCTCCGTGGGCTAGGGTTTCTTCGCAAGGGCATTTTCATGTCAGATTTCCCCCAGGTCGAGAGGCACGAAGTTGGATGAATGTGGCGAAGGGTGGTAGTGTTCAATTTTGATTGGGTGTGGAGTCTATAAGAGGAAGAAATGGCCGATCAACGACAGCTCAAAACCCTAGGGTCTAGGTTTTCAGTCCCTCTCTTGGCCCATTTCAGAGAATGCTAGGTGGGTGGGAGGATGTGATAGGAGTGCTTTGGTTTGGAGGGACAACCATTTACCGTTCAGAGGTGTGTCTAATGGAATGGGTAAATCAACCCTTGTTGCTACAACTCTAGTCTATGCAGCCAAGTCAGTTTCTGTAATTCTGTTGGAGGAGGTTGAGAAGCAAGTCGAGAAAAATGAAGTGGTTTTTTCAGAGTTAAGGCTTATTGGGTGCTTTAGAGGCATATGTCCAAGTCTTGGTGATTTGCACAAATTGATTTAGGTTAATTGGGAACCCTTGGTGGAGGAATGCATGCAGATTTACTCACATGCTTGTGGATTTTTTGTTGTGGTTTTCCAAAGCGTGGAAGACATAAATAAAGTTCTTGGCGGTGGTCATTGGAGTTGGGAGGACAAACACACATTTGATGTTGAAATAGTGGCAACTAACTTTCAACCATGAGTCGGAGTCCTTTGATCGGATTCCTCTTTGGATCAGACTTCCAAACCTTCTAATGCAATATTGGTTTTGTAGCATCCTAAAATTGCAACACTTGCAATTTCGACTGCATTTCGGTCTTCACGATGGCGACGCAACACACAACCTGAATGGAGACCCTGAAACTTGCTCATGACACTAAAAACTGCATTTTCAAGCACCCTGGCCTGAACCTCCTTTGCACCCTGCTGTCCCGAGAGGTGGGACCAGAGCACCCAGCGCCCTGGTCCTGAAGGACCAGGGCGCCCAGCACCCTGGTCCCCCAGGACCATGGCGCCCAACGCCCTGGTCCCTGGCCCTATTTTGGGCCCAGTCTCCTATGGGGTCTCGGGTCTTTTTGTTTGCAAATTGGAAATTATTGTTTCTTGGTCGGCCTAAGGTCGGGAAAATCAGTCTATCAGCCCTAATTGATAAGTATATAAACTACATTTGCCTCTCCCATTTTGGGTAAGAAGGACATATGTGTACAAGGCGTGGAAACTATACTCAAACATTCAAGCATTCAAACATTCAAGCATTCAAGCATTCCTTCTAAGTCTCCATTCAAGGCTAAGTGTTGCATTCAAGATAGGGATTCAACCATTGAAGAGGAGATCACATACTACTACTACAACATACAACATACAACAAACAACAACATCTATACCTTCGCACATAAGGATACAAACATCCTTACAACAAGGTATTAGTACTTGTTTTACATTACAGACATTTACATTTACAGCATTTCTCATTTCTTGGTTAATTCCAAAACCGGGGTTTGACCTAAAGGCAAACCCCTAATCCCTAACCCCCCAATCGTCTTCGCTTTTCTGTGTGTAGGTTACAGGTACGCGGCTGAAATTGAAGATCTGGAATCCTTGTGCAGAGACGAACAGATCCCCCTTCGTTTCGCGGATTTTTCGGAGGACCGTGGCGCTTGGGCGCCATCGTCCCGACAACTTTTGCTCAAATTTGCAGGATAGCACCATATCGACATTTTACTGCTAATTCCAGGTCCGCAGCTTCATCCTATATCCCTATCTCAATTTATAAGCGAATCTTTGTCACTTTCTATGCATTCCTAGCTTAATTCTTCTATCAACATTCTTTACAAAAGAGGGTAGCCTTGCTTTCTTAACCCTTGAAACTCATTTAGCATCCAATCTTGCCTTGTGTGGGATTGGATCTTGTGAGTTTCAACCCCTCTTTTGAATGTAAAGTCTCCCAAGTGAAAACCATCAACCCTAGCAACCTTCCTTCTCTCTCCTTGGAGTTGGAAGAGGGGAGAGCAACTAGGGTTCGATCGCGATTTTTCCGCTTTACATTTTGGTGAACCCGATGTGAACATCCTTTCTGATTATTCATGGTTAGATTTGAAAATTGGATTCCTTGATTACATTTCCATGTTTGATCTTTTGCAAATTTTAGAGGTTAATTGCATAAAAACCCTAAAAATTTCTTTTTAGTAATTGAACTTGTGAAATACTTAATTATTAATGCTTGTTTCAGATCTGCCCTTCTATTACAAATTATCAATTCATATCTGTGCTTTATTTTTGAAAATTAAGTGGTTAAGTGTCAAAACCCTAATTTTTGAAACCCTCTTGATTCAACCTTTGTCCGACAATTTCACTGATCAAAACATCTCCAAATCAGCTGTAACTTTGGATTTCGCAATAAAATCACAATATCTTTCATCCCTGAAAATTTGGAAAAAAGTTGCGAGGACCATGTGCACTCCGAGCGCCATCGTCCCCGACATTTTTTCCGAAATTTCGGGAGCAAGATCTTACTGTATTTTTCTGCTAAAATCCAGAATTTTGGCTGATTTTATCAATTATAACACTTTCAAAATTACAGTCAAAGTTGGTCTTGTGATTGCTTGGTTTAGGGCTCCTAATCATTCAAAAATCATTGAAATTGAAATTTTGTGTCAAAATTGCATTCTTACTGTCCTAAATCTGAAAAGTGTGTTTGCATTCATTCGAAATTTCAGTGATTTATTCAAATTCTTGCAATTTGTGACTTTTGAAATTAAGTGCTTAATTACAACAACTTTGATTTCCGCTTTCAAAATTGAATTTTGCGTGAAATTGAGTCAATTTTTAATTTTCAAAACTTGCATTGCTCTTGACATTCCCTCTAAAATCATAAAATTCAAAATTTCAATTTCCCTCTCTTTTTCAAAATTCAAATTTTTGCATTTTTCGACAATCTTGGTAGGATTCAATTTTGAGATTACAACTTTAATTTGGCCTATCTACAGATCGTAAAATCACTCAATTTTTTCAGATTAGCTTTAAAATCATCATAACTTTCATCCCTGCAAATTTCGAAAAAAGTTGCCAGGACCGTGTGCACTCCGAGCGCCACGGTCCCTGACATTTTTTCTGAAATTTCGGGAGACTGTCGTGATTGCATTTAACAGCTTAAATCTAGAAGATTGGCTGATTTTACTGAAAATTGCTACCTCTAAAATTCAAAATCTTCTCTCTCTTTCTAGTGCATGAGTTTTACAACAATAAGCCCTACTTACACTATTCCTGTTAGACGAAGCCGTAGAATTAAGTCTTTCCGAGGTTTAACTACCGAGGAGATGGAACCTAATTTGAATAGCCTTTTTAACGAGGACATGGGTAATTCCTCTAATCCTCCTAATGATGAAGAAGCTCTCCATGAGGTTTCTGTAGAACAACTTTCGAAATTGGATAATCAATTTGACGATTTTCACCAATCGATGTCTCATGAGTATCCTGATAGTCAAGCTCTTCCTTTAATTGAGGGTCTAAAACATATGCTTCAAAGTGATAAGAATGGAATTGATATTTTGCGTGGTATTGCACACATTGTGGATTCGAATGTGATGCCTATGAAGAGTTGCATTGAAACTTTAGGTTATACACAACCTCCCACACAAGTCAATCATTCTATTCCTTTAACAACTTCTATTGCTAGCATACCTACCTTTACATCAAACATAATGGCTACTTCTATACAAGACATTCCTCCTATGATCACTAGTCATGGGGGCAATCCTTCCTCTTCAATTAACCCTATTCCTTCATTCAATCCGACTTCTTCATTTATTCCTTCAATGAGTGTCCCTATTACATCTCCACAAATGAACATGACGCAAGGGGGCAATTCATTCAACCATTCCATTCCTCCTTGTAGTGTTCCTCCTGTCCAATCATCTCCTATGACTAATTATCATAGAGTCCCACCACCTTACTCTTTGCCTTCTTTCAATAACACAACACCTCCATCTCAATCTAACACATCTAATATGAATTCTTCGACTGAAGCGACCATTAACAATCTTGCACAAACTGTCTCTTCTTTACAGCAACAAATTGCCTCTATGAATCAATCTAAGTTTAGTGTGCCCACATTTGATGTTGCGAGCCCACTTTCTCTTGACATTGTTCGAGCTATTCCCCCTAAACATGTCGAAATCCCACATTTGGAGCTTTATAATGGTAAAGATGATCCTCTAACACATGTTAAGACTTTTCAAACAATATGTACTGATTTTGCTTATGACCAAAGGTTGCTTGCAAAACTGTTTACTAGAACATTAAGAGACAAAGCCCTACAATGGTATTGCTCGTTGCCTTCTTATTCTATTACTTCTTTCGAACAACTTGCAAATGCTTTTATTCAACAATTTCAAAACAATATAAGTCCTAAAGTTACCTTGATTGATTTAATGCATTGTAAACAAGGTGTTAAAGAAAAAGTGACTGACTTCATTGGTAGATATAAGCATTTGTATGCTCAAATTTCTTTTCCCGTGCCTGACAATGATATTCAAAGAATCTTTATTTCTAATTTACAAAAAGATATTCGAGACAAACTTCTGTTTTCTGAGTTTACTTCTTTCCAACAGTTGTGTGCAACTCTTCACAATTATCAACTGACTGTGAGTCAAATGGAACAATCACATCCTATGGCTCCGAGTGATAAGGGTGATAGCAGTCAACAACCATTTGGGAAGTTTAAACCGAACAGAGATTCCATCAAATTCAATGAAAACATCATCAACAACAATGTGAATGCAGCATCAGGTGTGCCTCCTATTTCTAAATTTTTCAAGAAAGAAAGAAAGTATACTCCTTTGAATGAATCATTGCATAGTATTATGAATAAGTTATTGGAACAAAATGTGCTTACTCTTCCTCCTATAAGGCAAATTGATCCTACAAAGATTACTTCACCTTATTTTGATAACAAATCTTTTTGTCATTTTCATCGTCAACCTAGGCATGATACTGAAAAATGTTTTTCTTTAAAGGGTAAAATTCAAGATTTGATTGATAATAATACTATCTCTGTTTCTAGAGTGAATGATAAAGGCAACACATCTGTAGCTCCTCCTAACCAAAATCTTCAGATTTTTACTGATCCATTACCTTCCCATACCTCTAATGCGATTGAGGCTAATGATTCCTCTCTCTCATCTGATGGTCTTGTGTCTATGACTCCGAATGTGATTAACTTTGTAGAGCAGCAAGAAAACCTTAAAGAACCTTCCATCACATTTGATTCTAGTGAAACTATTAGGGCACCTGATGGTCCTTTATACATAGTTTTAAAAATCGAGAATACACCTTGCCGTGGAGTGCTTATTGATCCTTCGTGCATGGTTAATGTTATTACTGAAGAATTTCTTTTTACTTTGCAATTGAATCAAGTGATCTATGACAAAACAGATGTGGTTGTGAAATTATTTGATGCATTTTCTTCTCTTGCAATTGGTTCTATTACATTACCTATCGAGGTCCATAACAAATCCCTTGATGTGAGCTTTGCTATTATTCCTTCATCCGAACAATTTCGTGTGAAGCTTGGCTATCCTTGGCTATCTTCCATGAAAGCTATTGCTTCTCCTATTCACAAGTGTTTGAAATTTCCCCATAATGGTGAAGTTGTTACTGTCAATCATAGTCTCTTTAAACTAGCTGAAAGAACCTCTAGCGTTCCTATTGATTACTTTTGGCCTAAACAATTCCAATCTCTTCCTCCGCGAAGTGATCATCTGTTCAAATCTTATCAAAAATGGAAAACAGATATGATCCTATCTTTAAGTGAACCTAGAACACCTAAACTTGACATTCCTATCATTCTTGAGAAGGAAGTTCTCCCTTTGAAAGATAAAACTAATGTCTTTCCTCAAGAAGATTCCCAACCCATCCCTATGGATGTGACTATGCCTATGCCTAATAAACTTTCTAAAAGTAGACCTATACCTCCTCGTCATGATGGACTTAGTCTTCTTCCTAAACCAAAAATTCCTCCTTTATATGGAGCAGTTCCTCCTCCTTCTTTTTATAGAGAGAAGAGACCTTCTTCTTCTCCTATTATCCAGCCTAAGAGACCACAACCTAAACACCCAAGTGATAAGGATGAGAACATTCCTCCTCCTCAATCTTCTCCACTTCCTACTAAGACTAGAGAAAATCGTTCTGCACGTGAACGCCGATGAAAGCGTCGTCTTAGAGCTCAAGCAGCTGCTTCTCAAACTTTGCAATCTCCAAAAACACCTTCAACAAGCATTATTCCATTTTCTCCAAAATCTCCTAAACATAAGATGCATGATGGTCTTGATCCTGTGCGAGTTAAAGATCCTATTTTTATAAATCTTGATGATGATATAGATGAAAATGTTATTCATGATGAACATGTTACTCCTCTTGCTTCTGATAGTGAATATGAACTTGTTGACGTTGACAACCATTTATCTAATGAATTTTCTAAAGCACTTATCCTAGCTCTTAGACAAGAACAACGTGGCTCGGGACATGAACATAGCCCTTGTTTGGATCTTGTGATAGCTCCATCTGCTATGTTGGATGTTCCTCCTCTAGCGTGTTCCCTGCCCTCCCAAAACATTGATCAGCAAGATCGGGGGGTAGATGACATGCTAGACTAGTTACATTAGCATAGCAGATTCTCTTCTCCTCTCTTTTGTTACTTCTTCTATATGTTATTCTCATTCTTCTATTTGTTGTCCTTAGTGTTGTCTACTTGAGGACGATGCAAAGCATTGAGATCTCTTTTGGTCTCTCTCATGTTGACTCAAAAGACACATGTGTTCCCTTCTTCTAGGTGAACTTCCTTGATTGGGGAATGAAGAACAATTATGCATACATACATATGATATATATACATGAACTATCATACAACGTACTAACCCCGAGGAAAGCGAAGTCACCTCGTGCTTTGTGTTTTGTGTCTATTATCCTTGGGTTTATCTCACACTTGGGGGCTAAATCTTTGTGATAACATGCTCCTTTCCTTTCTCATTTCTTATGTGTATCACTACATTAAAACAATCACCCCCATTGAGGCGTGTGCGATCGCTTTAACGTAGGGGGGCATACACCCTGTCTATCCTTTCAAGATACTTGAAAATTTCTTGGCGAACTTAGCTTTGCCTTGAAAATCTTTGGTATTTCTTTTGCATGACTCATAGTGAGGGAACCTTACTATTGACAGTCATGGTTCTCCCTTGTGATCTTCCCTTTTACTTTGTCAATCAAAGTCGTAAGATCCTTAGTCCACTGGGGGCTTGGTGTGTCTTGCCTCCTTGATGTGGTGAAAGTCTTTCAATGTTGTTTCCTTGTACTTTACCGGAAGTATGAGCGTACGCCTATACTCCCGCTAAAGTGGGGGCTAAATGTAGCGTCCTAAAATTGCGACACTTGCAATTTCGACTGCATTTCGGTCTTCACGATGGCGACGCAACACGCAACCTGAATGGAGACCCCGAAACTTGCTCACGACACTAAAAACTGCATTTTCAAGCACCTTGGCCTAAACCTCCTTTGCACCCTGCTGTCTCGGGAGGTGGGACCAGAGCGCCCAGCGCCCTGGTCCCCCAGGACCATGACGCCCAGCGCCCTGGTCCCTGGCCCTATTTTGGGCCCGGTCTCCTATGGGGTCTTGGGTCTTTTTGTTTGCAAATTGGAAATTATTGTTTCTTGGTCGGCCTAAGGTCGGGAAAATCAGTCTATCAGCCCTTATTGATAAGTATATAAACTACATTTGCCTCTCCCATTTTGGGTAAGAAGGACATATGTGTACAAGGCATGGAAACTATACTCAAACATTCAAGCATTCAAACATTCAAGCATTCAAGCATTCCTTCTAAGTCTCCATTCAAGGCTAAGTGTTGCATTCAAGACAGGGATTCAACCATTGAAGAGGAGATCACATACTACTACTACAACATACAACATACAATAAACAACAACATCTATACCTTCGCACATAAGGATACAAACATCCTTACAACAAGGTATTAGTACTTGTTTTACATTACAGACATTTACATTTACGGCATTTCTCATTTCTTGGTTAATTCCAAAACCGGGGTTTGACCTAAAGGCAAACCCCTAATCCCTAACCCCCCAATCGTCTTCTCTTTTCTATGTGTAGGTTGCAGGTACGCGGCTGAAATTGAAGATCTGGAATCCTTGTGCAGAGACGAACAGATCCCCCTTTGTTTCGCGGATTTTTCGGAGGACCGTGGCACTCGGGCGCCATCGTCCCGACAAATTTTGCTCAAATTTGCAGGACAACACCGTATCGACATTTTACTGCTAATTCCAGGTCCGCAGCCTCATCCTATATCCCTATCTCAGTTTATAAGCGAATCTTTGTCACTTTCTATGCATTCCTAGCTTAATTCTTCTATCAACATTCTTTACAAAAGAGGGTAGCCTTGCTTTCTTAACCCTTGAAACTCATTTAGCATCCAATCTTGCCTTGTGTGGGATTGGATCTTGTGAGTTTCAACCCCTCTTTTGAATGTAATCTCCCAAGTGAAAACCATCAACCCTAGCAACCTCCCTTCTCTCTCCTTGGAGTTGGAAGAGGGGAGAGCAACTAGGGTTCGATCGCGATTTTTCTGCTTTATAGGTTTGACTCTTGTTTTGAAGTTGTTGGGAACTCCTTAGGTACTTTTTTAATGGCTGATGATGATTCTCTAAATCTGTTGCATACTACTTTCACTCGTTTGTTGGTTGAGATGGATGTTTCCGTGGGCTTCCCTTCAAAAATTTCTATTACATCCTCCAAAGGGAGCTGGCTTAAATCTGTGGATTATCAAGGGATTCCTTTCGGATGTAGGAGATGTTTTAAGACTGGACACAATGTTGATTCTTGCACTAGGCTTAGGGTGAAGTGTTCGGCGTCTTGGTGGAAAGAGGTTACTCCATAATTTTATAAGATGGATAAGGAGGCAGGAGTTCCAAACCTCCCCCCAAGATGTGGGGGGTCTTACAAATGTTACCAGTGAAAAGGTCTTGGACCCAACCAATAATATGCAAAGGGAATTTGGAGGATTGGGTTGTGCAGAAAAAGGAGGTTCTCATTTGGGTTGTAGCTCTATATAGGCTAGTTGTGTGTCTAATCAGAAGATAGAGGGTGGATCAGTGTCTGAACAAAATATAGAGGGTGGGTTTGGTTCTCAGGGTGGTCGTGTTATAGGTTTAAGGGATGGGTACCAAGCTGTTTAGGAATTGGATAATGTTGGGGTCCAAGTTTTGAAGCTATTGGAGCATGCTCAAGCAGATGGATGGATTGAGGTGAAACAGAAGAAGGGTAAGAAGGGTTTGGTTGGGAGTGTCTGTATTTCCCCTCCACTAGAGGGTGGAGGTGTTCCTTGGGAGGTGGCTCCCTAATTGTAGCCACCACTGGTTCAGGTTAGCTTCAATCTCGGTTCTATTAATAAAATAATCTTATTACCAACAAAAAAAAAATAGTATTTTGAGAAAATTTCTCAAAATTTCTACACAATAAATTGTATTCAATTAAAAATTGCAAAGAGAAAGACATTGGGAGATCCTAACCTTCCCTTAGTCCTATACTAATGCCCAAATAAAAATATATGAGAAATATGCCTCAAATTTTGTCAAAAAATGAAACAAAGAAATATTTAAACACACCTCACGAATGCACAAAGCCATCCACAACCATGATCTCTGACTCATTCCTATCTGATTGCTTCAAACCCCATCAAATTTCATCCACAATTGCATTCAAAATCCTATTTTGAAAAATTAGGCAAGAAGAGGATTTTGGAGAGCAATTGCTTCCAAAAATAAGAATGAATGAAAAGTGCTCTTTCTTTTTCTCTTTTAATCACCTTTTCTCTTTTCATATTTCTTTATTTTTATTTAATTGAAATTCTATAATTTCCATCTCACAAAAGAAAACCTTTTACCTCCATTATTGACAAATATATATTAATTTGATTAAATCGAGTATAAATACACATTCTCACCTCATAAATTTTGAAAACAACTACATTAAATATATTTTCCCAATTTATGGAAAATAACACATTAGGCAAAAAATGCTCTTTTAGCTCATCAAACACTTCGATGATCAGAGAAAATTTAAACTATCATTTAAATATTTATTTTAATCTAATATTTCTATTCAAATATAATGAAAACACATATATGCAATAATTTAATACATATGATTAAATTAACTATAGATATACATCTTTGACCCATAAGCTTTTCAAAAATAAAATAAATTAATTTCATCTACCCCCATTTCATCCAAACCCTTTCAATTCATCTAAATCCATGAAAGAATACTTGCATATCAAATTTACAGAAAAGATAATTTAATCAAATATTGAAACACACACGTGTACTAGCCATTCACATAGAGTTGGGTCTTTTGGAATCATACTAATAGTGGTATCTAGGTTAACATGTGTAAAATAAATAGAAATTCGCACTCAAATGGAATACAATGAGTAAGGCTAAATGGTTATGGCCAATATGACATCTCCACTTGACCACAATCGAGGTACGCTCAAACTTGTGGAGCCAGATGAAGTCTATAGCTTGTACCTATAACCACTTGAACACACACACATACACATACACATGTCAAGCTTACCTGATATGTTTTGAAAGAGTAAAAAATAAGTAAAGATAAAAGTTTGAGAGTAATACTAAACTAAAAGAAAAAATGAAATGAAATTAAAGATAAAATTGTTGGCAGTGGGCCAACGTCCCTCACAGGGATTCATGACATGGTTTAACAACCTCCTTTGGATTCTATAAGTCTAGTGGTAGGTCAATCTTTTGGTGCAACAACAACCCTAGCTTGTAACAAGTGATATCAAAGCTTGGTCATAGGTTCGAATCATGCAGGACGTGGCGAGTGATGTCGGGAGGGGGATTGTTGGCGGTGGGCTAGTGTCCCTTGCGAGGATTCACAATATGGTTTAACAACCTCCCATGGATTCTATAAGTCTAGTGGTTGTATCAGGCATTGATAGGTTGATCTTTTGGTACAACAGAAACCCTAGCTTGTAACAAAAATCATATATTTTATAATTAAAATACTTATTCAAATATAAAAATATAATCACCTTTTACCTATTAACTTTTAAAAGTAAAGAGAATAATTTAAAAATCACTAGAAAATAAATCTCTCTATAGAATAGAGACTCAATGAAAAGAAAAAGCAAAAATAAATTGAAGGAAAATCGTTTAAATTAGAGAAGAATTCATTAGTTGGGTTTGGAGAACATATTCATCATGACGTGGTATAATCATCAATGTTTCCATAGCATTATTACTTGATTTCCTCATTTTTCTATTTTATCTACCTACCATTCAATGTTTCCAAAGAATTTTTCTTTTAGGATTTTTATTTGAAGATGATTGTACCTATCATGAAGCATCAAAATAACATTTTTGTACCTTTAAGCTTTTGACTATCTGGCAAGAAATTTTTGTTGTATCCAATAGGATGATTATTGTATTTAGCAGTCTCTAAAAAGACTAGAAAATTTAAATCGTGCTCGTATAGTTGCAACTTAAGTTGGATCTTTAAGTGTTATCAATTTGCAGGACAATATACATATGCATAGTCGAAGCATCAATGACCATCATATGGGGATTCTAACATCATATTCATTTCCATTATATTTATTTGAATAATATGACATCATCTTCTTTACATCTATTCATAAATTGAAGTCTAATAATCATAGTTTGGGCAAGCTCGCAACACATCTACATATTTTAATATACATTTTCAATACAAATCTCATTTAATAAATTAACATAAAATGCAATTATCAATATTATTCAATGAACTAGCATCTAAAGCATGAATCATTACCATAATATCACTTCAATTAGGCTAGGTTTTGGGAGGCATTACAAATTATATGCAATTAAACACAAATCTGAACATATAAATTAGAAATTATCCAATGAACAAGTCAAGTTCACCAAAATGTAAGTTGATAGTTAATGGCATTAGCCTTCTTTCCCTACTCTAGCAAGTGGCATTAATCCGGACGGTTAGATTCATTCACAATTTAGTAGAGAATGGACTCTGACGATTTCTATAAGTTGATTCTCGATTCTATACGTAACATGTCCACCCACCCATGTTGCATATAGAATCTATGAAATTTGCCAACACCCCACCAACCGTAAGGTAAGAAATGGGGTTCATTAGTCTAAATATGCAAACTAGGAATCAAACCCATTCACATCAACCCACGTCGGGGAAACAACCAATAGGACAAACTATAAACCTTTGGGCAAGCTAGGCACACTGATCACTTGCTTCCTTGTTGAGAATGGATGCAACTAGATAAGATACAATGATGAAATGCAAGAACTAAAGCTAATGATGTAAAATTGAGAGTAATCAACATAAATAGCAAGGGACAAAACAATTATGTGGACTTTAAATATAGATCTAAAAATAGGGATAAAAAGGAACTTGTGACTGCAAATTGAGCTCAAAAGTATTGGACTATGTGGCTGGGCATCTTGGTATTGAAGGTGTATGATGCACATATTGTGAGCAAATTGAAGATCAATATGTCGCTCAGAATATTTCCCTGAAATTTCATTGAAAAAGTGTCCGGCACTTTAGACTTGTTTAAAACATCCAAGGTTTTTTGCTTCTTCAAATTTTGAATTTCTTCATCTTAGTCTACACTTTCTGAATCTATAATCCTTCTCTATTAAACCTATAACTTGAACACACAAGAAAAGAAAAATGGTGTTGAGTTGATAGGGTTTTGCCTAGGGAAAACCATAGGTTTGGAATTAACCCTATAATGATGAATAGATAAAAAAGAGAGCTTACCCTTGTAGGGCAGAGGCTAGATCTGGAATAAAATGTTGAATTGAAATGATATTCCTTCACTCATGAATCTCATGTTCCTTGAATTCTTCATGAAAGTTTGATGTGTTGGCATATGCACACTCCAATGAGACATTGTAGGTGATTGAAGGTTTTGTCAATGATGGCAACCTTACAATCCTATGGCATCGGCAAGGCATTACACCGGCAAGGCACTAGCAAGATCAGACTCTACATCAGCACTCAGACCACCGACACCGGCAAAGAAAGGAAGTATACCGGCACAGAGGCCAACATGATTTTTGTTATATTATATTTTGTTTATTATTGTAAAAACTTTGTAAGCCGACTTGGAAAGTTGTAAAATGACTCTTATATATAAGAGAGATCATTGTAGACATTTTGTAAGAGTGAGTAAGCGAATAAGAAAAGATATTAGGCAGACCTATTATGCGAAATATAGGTTAAGGGTTTATGTAAGAAGCAGAGCAACAACCGGTACTAGATCTGGCATTATAGATGCTATTGTAAAGTAGTACAAGATATTGGATTTGTATAATCCATCATTGTAAGTCAGTGAGACTTCCCATTTTTTGTTTGAGTAGTGAGCTCTAGGTAGTTGGCCTTCCTGCATGTGCAAGCCCCTCTTGTAGCAGTAATATTCTCTTATTGGCTAGTAAGTGAATATTGTGGGTCACAAACCCCACTGAGGTTTTTCCCACACCAGGTTTCCTCGTTAAATCCTTGTGTCATGGTGTGGTTTTCATGTGGATGCTTTTAATTATGTTTATTTCTTTATTTCTTGCATACTGGTACACTGTTATAATATGTTCTACATGTTTTAAGTTAAGAAATTCTATTCACCTATTAGATACTGATTCACCCCCCCTCTCAGTATCTGTGGGAATCCTAACATGATGTTGATAGGTAGGAACTCATGCATTTCCTCACATAAACTTGATCATGAATGCCATCTTGAATGCTTGACCTCTCCTTCATTACCTTGATGATGCTTGATATGGAGTGAATTACTTGATGAGAGATGATTGAGAGATGTTTCAAATTAGGGGATAAGACTTTCTTTTATACCTAATCTCATGAAATGTGTTGAAAATTAGGAAGAAGGTCAACATTGGGTATCTTTTCCCGCTCAACTTTTTTTAACTATTAGAGGGTTTAAATTTGGGCCCTTTTTGCATAGACTATGGTGCCTAGTGCCCTAGTCTAGTGAATTTCCTTTTGGACTGGAAAAAGGTTAGGAATCAAGAGGAGAAAGTAGAGACAACTAATTTGGCATGGGTTTGAGCAAAATCAAGCATGTGATAAACACAAAGAAGAAAAAACACCAAGGTGAGACCCAAATGAACATGAATTGTATAAGGATACAATTTATGACACTACACTATGTCTTTTTTGTTGTTTGTTTGATCTACCACAACAAGGATGCACAATGCCATAAACATAAGCTTTACACCACCAAATAACCTCTCTTTCAAAGGCTCAACCTTCATTATTTGGGAGGTGCTTCTTCCCTCCATACCCAACGCTTGAACTTGACAAGAATCTACAACAATAGCTTCCACATTAGTACCCTCCACATTGTCAGGTGAATACCTACTCCAACTTTGGCACCAACATTGTTTGAAGTTTTGTGGTTGCAATTTCTTGTTTGTGGTTCTTTTACAAGGTATACTCTCGGTGTCAAGACATGTCATTTCTTGCTATATAGTGTAAGGAAGTTAAGTAGCGGAAACAACTTCCTACACTAACCTTGAGAGTAGGGTAATGCAAAACTTTTCAGATCATTACAACAGTTACAGAAAATAGAAATAGATATAATAACATTCATACCACAACACAATGATTTACGTGGGGAAAACCCTTTCGGGAGAAAAACCCCACCCTCCAAAAGCAGCTCAATATTTTATTCAGCAATCAAAAACAGATTACAACATACTTGCAGAGCAAGCTCTTCGCAGGAGTAGCACTAATCAGAGATTCAGAGGCAACTCAATAGCCATAAGACTCTTCCACACAACCTCTATCTCACACACCTCATAAATAAGAGATACAATACAAGAAACCGTCAAACGGTATTACAAAACCATGGGCTAAAACCACCCAATAAGGTGTAGCCGACCTTATCTCCCTTCTATGACATGTTAAAGCACACATCAACACGTGTCGCTCCCTTTTACAGCTCATTTATGTATCCGATACAAATTATTTTTCCTATTTCAGGAGTACAAACTTTCGGAGGCCATAACTTGAGAACCGGGTGTCCGATTGACGAACCGTTTGAAGCGCCGGAAAGCTCGCGAAGTACTCTATCACCTCGTAACTAGCTTCACTGGTTACAACAACTTTCCAGGGTGTTTCGGAGCCTCTAAAGTCCCCAAAATTAAGTTTAAATATTTTATTGCACCCCTCCAAGACGAAAACTTTAATATCTTCAAAACTAGCTGTGACCTTGCGACGAAACTTTACTGGAATGCTTATCTAGCCAACCAGAAGCTTCAGGGAGAGTTTCGCACCATTTCGTGCTCAAATGAAAACTTACTATAAATAGTAACCTCGCATAAATGCAAGATTGAGACACCATTTTTCCCAACAAATCTCCCACTTGTCGAACACCTTGCATGAGCGGAAGGGAATGTCAACACAATGAATCAATTGCTAGGGGCCATAAGGCCCATAGACTCTGAACACCATCTGAACTTCTCTGTGCTCACAGCCTTAGTTAAAGCATCTGCAACATTCATCAAAGTGTCCACCTTAACCAGCTTCACCCTACCATCTTCGACCATATCTCTAACAAAATGATACTGAACATCAATATGTTTGGTCCGGGCATGAAATGTCGGGTTCTTAGCTAGGCTAATTGCACTCTGACTGTCACAGTAAATTGTCACTGAACCTTGTTTTATTCCAATATCCGAACACAGTCTCTTAAGCCAAATGGCCTCTTTACAAGCATGAGTAGCTGCCATATACTCTGCTTCAGTAGTGGATAAAGCAACCACAGCCTGTCGCTTACTCATCCAACTAATTGCACCACCAAACAAAGTAAACACATAAGCACTGGTGGATCTTCTGCTATCAATATCACCTGCCCAATCTGAATCCACATAACCATGGATATCAAGGGAAGTCATGTCTCCAACTGAATTACCATGATAACACAAAGAATACTCTGAAGTACCCTTCAAATATCTGAAGACTCTTTTGACTGCATCCCAATGAACTCTACCAGGATTAGACATATATCTAGAAAGTACTCCCACTGCTTGGGCAATATCTGGTCTAGTACAGACCATAGCATACATCAAGCTTCCAACCGCACTTTGGTAAGGCACTCTGCTCATGTCTTCCATCTCCAATGGGGATGTAGGACAATCTGAAATAGATAGTTTCATTCCAACTGTAAAAGGAACACTCAATGGTCTACAATTCTGCATGTTGAACCTCTGTAACACTGAATTCATATACTTACTCTGGCCTAGCCATAGCTTTCTGTTCACCCTATCTCTTCTAATTTCCATCCCAAGAATGTGCTTTGCTGCACCAAGATCTTTCATTTCAAATTTAGCAGCGAGCTGAGACTTCAGTTCTGAAATCATACCTTTCCCTTTACCAATGAATAACATATCATCAACATACAATGCAATGAATAAGAAATGATCACCATCAGATTTATAATAAACACAGTGATCTGATTTAGAACGTTCAAATCCCAAACTCAACACATACGTATCAAATTTCTGGTACCACATCCTAGGACTTTGTTTGAGGCCATACAAAGATTTCTTCAATTTACAGACCAAATTTCTTTTGCCTTTCACCACATAGTGCTCTGGTTGTGTCATATAAATATCTTCCTCCAAATCACCATGAAGGAAAGTAGTTTTCACATCCATTTGCTCAACCTCTAAATCATAAGTAGTAGCAATAGAAAGCAAAAATCTAATGGACGTCATTTTTGCAACAGGAGAAAATATCTCACCGTAATCAACACCCTCAACCTGAGAGTAGCCTTTTGCAACCAACCTTGCTTTATACTTCTCAATGCTTCCATCTGAACCAATCTTTTTCTTGAACACCCATTTACAACCAACAGGTTTTCGTCCTTCAGGCAATGGTACAAGATCCCATGTATCATTCTTTTTCAAAGCTGCCATTTCTTCCTCCATAGCAATCTTCCAGGATTCTGCATCATTCATACATAATGCCTCTTCTACAGATTTCGGTTCATCCACACTAGTATTCAGAGCAAAAATACATCTCCAATCATCAGGTGAATACCTTTCAGGTGGTTGTCTATGTCTTGTAGACCTTCGAACAAGCTGAGTTGGAGGTTCTTCATCCTCTTCTGAAGATTCAGAGCTAGACGAGCTCTCCTCAAATTCTTGCCTATCTAGGGGTCTCGATTCAACTCTTTTAGGTGTAGAAGGAAGTTGAATCACATCTTCTTTTTTAGTCTGTTCTGGCTGCAATGTAACAGAAGGAGACTTAATTTCTCTAAAAATAACACTTCTACTGTGAATTACCTTTTGTGCAACAGGGTCCCAAAGCTTGTATCCTTTCACACCATAACTATACCCAATGAAGATACATTTCATAGCCCTGTTCTCCAACTTTGTTCGCTTCTCCTTTGGCACATGTGCATATGCCTCGCAACCAAAAACTCTAAGATGTCTCAATGAAGGCTTGTGACCTGACCATGTTTCCATAGGTGTTTTATCAACAAGAGCTGATGTAGGAGACCTGTTAATCAGGTAGCAAGCAGTGGCAACAGCTTCAGCCCAAAACTTTTGTTCAAGACCAGCACCACTCAACATACTCCTAGCCTTTTCCATCAGTGTCCTATTCATTTTTTCTGCAACTCCATTCTGCTGTGGAGAATACGGAGTTGTCTTCTGCCTGTTAATTCCACAGTCTTTACAGAATCTATCAAAATCATTAGAGCAAAACTCACCGCCATTATCAGTTCTCAAACATTTTATTTTCTTTCCAGTCTGCAACTCAACCATTGCTTTAAATTCTTTAAAACGACTAAAAACTTCAGATTTACTCTTTAGAAAATATACCCATGTCCTTCTACTAAAATCATCAATAAATGAAACATAATATGTGGATTTTCCAATCGAAGAGACATCTACTGGACCAAACACATCAGAATGGATAAGGTCCAAAACACCACAAGTTTTATGAGAACTCGAGTAAAACTGAACGCGGTTTTGTTTTCCATAAATGCAATGCTCACAGAAATCAAAGTCAAGATTACAATCATTCAAACCTTCAACAAGGTTTTTATTTTTCAAGGTCCTTAGACCCTTTTCTCCAATGTGGCCAAGTCTCTGGTGCCATAACATAGTCTTCTCTACAGGTAACTTTGCTTCAGATGAAAGTGCACCCTTAGGTACCCAAAAACCATTTCCATCTGCTGAAGGTGAAACTTTCAAATCTTCCAGTGAGGTATCCACAGATTTACTTTTTACAGAGGTGCTATTACACTCAACAGTGTATGCTTCAAGCTTATACAAAGTGCCAAACCTGACACCTCTAGCAACTACCATAGCACCCTTAATCATCTTACATCCTATTTCAGAAAAGACTACCTGCACACCTGCATCTATTAGTTTGCTCACAGATAACAAGTTTCGTTTTAATCCAGGGATATGCAACACACCATTAATCCTTTTTATTCTACCATCAGAAAACCTGATTCTAACTTTACCTCGACCAACAATGTCTAGATGTGAATCATCACCCAAGTACACCTTACCTCCATTAAATCCTTCATATTCAGAAAACCAATCTCTACTGGAAGTCATATGAAAAGATGCACCTGAGTCAATTAGCCAGGCATCATTACCTGCATGAGTCGCCAAAGCCACAATAAAGGCATCGCCATCTTCCTTGTCGGACTCAGAATCAGAATCGAACTTTTTCTTTTTCTTCTTCTTTTCTTCTTTGCAGTCCTTACGGATGTGACCCGGTTTACCGCAATTCCAGCAAATGACTTTGGACTTTCCAGGAGATTTCGATCTCCCTTTGGATTTGGACTTGCCACGCTTCTCATTCTTCTTGCCTTTCTCCTTAGGTCTTCCACGAACAGTTAGGGCTTCCTTTGAACTGATGGATACCTTCCTTCGCATCTCTTCACCAAGTAGGGCACCCACCACGTCTTTAGATTTCAAAACAACAGAAGTACTACCGATAGCCATAACAAGAGAATCCCACGAATCAGGCAAAGAGCAAAGCAAGATCTGACATTTTTCCTCCTCGTCCATCTTAACACCGACGGATACTAATTGAGCCACAATCATATTGAATGCTTCTAGGTGGTCTGCAATTTTTCCACCCTCTTCCATCTTCAAGGAATACAATTTCTTTCTTAAGAAAATTTGATTTAATAAAGATTTCACTTGATACATCTCACCAAGCTTAGTCCATAGCTTCTTTGCAGAGTTCTCTTCATGGACATTGATTAGAACAGAGTCTGCCAGGCACAGTCTGATTAGACCCTTGGCTTTTCGGTCCATAACATCATACTGAGCTACCGCAGTAGGATCTGAGGGCCTTTGGACATTCGCATCAATAGCATCCCAAAGATCTCGATCTATTAGCAGATCTTCCATCTTCAGCTTCCACATCTCAAAATTACTTCCATTAAATTTCTCCACCTCTATTCTCCCTGACGAACTCGCCATCTGAATATTCCTGCAACAAGATCAAAAAGTGTCTTCTGCACAAGCTCCCACTCAAATCTGGATTAGTTCAAAAAACCCAACTGCCCACAATTGAAACCAAAGGTGATCAAGCTCTGATACCACTTGTAAGGAAGTTAAGTAGCGGAAACAACTTCCTACACTAACCTTGAGAGTAGGGTAATGCAAAACTTTTCAGATCATTACAACAGTTACAGAAAATAGAAATAGATATAATAACATTCATACCACAACACAATGATTTACGTGGGGAAAACCCTTTCGGGAGAAAAACCCCACCCTCCAAAAGCAGCTCAATATTTTATTCAGCAATCAAAAACAGATTACAACATACTTGCAGAGCAAGCTCTTCGTAGGAGTAGCACTAATCAGAGATTCAGAGGCAACTCAATAGCCATAAGACTCTTCCACACAACCTTTATCTCACACACCTCATAAATAGGAGATACAATACAAGAAACCGTCAAACGGTATTACAAAACCATGGGCTAAAACCACCCAATAAGGTGTAGCCGACCTTATCTCCCTTCTATGACATGTTAAAGCACACATCAACACGTGTCGCTCCCTTTTACAGCTCATTTATGTATCCGATACAAATTATTTTTCCTATTTCAGGAGTACAAACTTCCGGAGGCCATAACTTGAGAACCAGGTGTCCGATTGACGAACCGTTTGAAGCGCCGGAAAGCTCGCGAAGTGCTCTATCACCGCGTAACCCGCTTCACCGGTTACAACAACTTTCTAGGGCGTTTCAGAGCCTCTAAAGTCCCCAAAATTAAGTTTAAATATTTTATTGCACCCCTCCAAGACGAAAACTTTAATATCTTCAAAACTAGCTGTG
Organism: Cryptomeria japonica; assembly: GCF_030272615.1. Lineage (NCBI taxonomy): Eukaryota > Viridiplantae > Streptophyta > Pinopsida > Cupressales > Cupressaceae > Cryptomeria > Cryptomeria japonica. The sequence goes on from NC_081408.1 coordinate 188,111,040, forward strand.
ACCTTGCGACGAAACTTTACCGGAATGCTTATCTAGCCAACCAGAAGCTTCAGGGAGAGTTTTGCACCATTTCGTGCTCAAATGAAAACTTTCTATAAATAGTAACCTCGCATAAATGCAAGATTGAGACACCATTTTTCCCAACATATAGAATTCTTAAGTGCAACACTTTTTAGATTGGCATTAGAAGCATAATATTTTGTGATGTGTTGAGCAAGTGACACCAATCAAGCACCTTCCAAGGTCATCCCATCAACTAGGTCAATAGGCCCCATGCCACCCTTACTGAGTATGTCTTGGACTCTATGTTGTTTCCAATGACTATCATTTATAGGTGAAATATTTTCCAAGAGCCACATGAACTATAGATCAAGGTCCATAAATTATGAGAAGGTCACAAAAGTGGCTCAAATGTTTTTGGGCCGCTTCATCTAACCACTATTTTGGGTGATAAATCTTCAACAAAATCTATGTCTAACAACTAGGTGGCATCCCCTTAAAACAACAAAAAAATATCCTTTCTAAGTGTTTCTTTCCACATAAGGCTCTCCCAAGATTAAGCTCTAGTTCAAAGGAATGTGTAGGCATTGAGGTCACATAGGTACCAAACAAGAAGGGCACAACTTGTGTAAAAAGAGATTTACATGTTTTTTATGAAATCAACTTTGCAAAACTTATCAAGTTTGACTTAGACTACAAAATATGTTTCCCTCCATGTGGGATTTTTTCTATTGCATGTGGTAGTTTATTGCTCACATGTTAATTAGCAAGACAAGTTGTAAAGTTTGTTTTTTTGTTTGTGCAACCAAAATTAAATAAATTAGGAAAAATATTTTTTGTATTTAAGCTAATCAATATAGGAGTATTGTTTTTGTGACAGCAAATATTTTTTGTCCATTTCAATGGCAATGTAATTGTACTAAGTTATAAAGTGCCTTTTCATTCCACTCAGATTGTACATGTGCTAAAGTATAAAGTGCTAAACTCAAGGAAGGGATCCAAATCATAATCAAATGGGGAGTGCCTTGAGTTGTGCCATTGCGCACTTCTGTGAGTCGTGTCATTGAGAATTTATACATTTCCCTTTCAATATTTCTATATGAACATCAAGTTTTGTAACTAGATCTATATTGATAGCAGGGAAACAACAATGCAGGAAAACTGAGAGGGTGGGGTGAATCAGTTTTCACCAAACTCATCCAAATTAATCACAAATTCAGATCTAATTAGGAACAACAATAACATAAATAATCACCACATCAACAAAACACATAACACAAGGAATTTTGACGTGGAAAACCTGGTTAAGGGAAAAACCATGGTGGGAACCTACCCACAATAAGAAGATACTCTACAGTAGTATGTGTAAATATTACAATGGGGAATGCACATGCATTCAGGAACACTGCCTAGAGCTCACTATTTAAAACAAGGTGGGCTACAACCCTGAGGAAGGCTCACTACCTTACAAATATAGAACAACAATCCATATTACATGAATTGAAAGAATAGCATCTCCAAATGCCTGATTACAGTTCTGATTAAGCACATTGTCTGCACAACAACTCTTCTCTACTCTTCCACACTTTCGAATGATAAATTTTCTTGTTCGCACATACAATATGATCCTAGATTATAAACACAATAAAAAACATACAACTAACATGATTACATCACCTATTTATACAATTCATCAACCTTAACCTCAAGGTCGACTCAACACATAAGATGTTTTTACAAAATTACATCACACGATACATAAATCCATAACCAGACCAATACAATGTTGACAAAGACATAGAATGGACCCAAATCAAATCCTCGAACATGCTACACCATCAAATATTTCACCAAGATCATCCACAATAGGCTACACCACCGAATATGTCGCATAACATGAAGAATACCACCGAACCAATAAGATCCTCAATAACACACACTACGATCAATGAGGACCACCAAAATGCATAGGACATTATTAGAGAACATCAACAAGCAACACGAATTCCACTGCAATCACTGCAATAGCTCAGATAACAAGATTCATAATTGTAACATCATCAGAGCTCAAGAACATCAACTGACAAACTGAAAGAGACACTTGCGAAGTTCCAAATCATGAACCATCTATTCAAAGGACACACATGATTGTCCCAAACACTCTCCAAAATCAGCAACTCAAGATATAATCATTTCGAAGCAATAAGGATCAAACACTACAACTCTGCAACACAAAATACTGAAAAACTAGTCCACATACCAGATCTCATAACTCAACCAAATCAACTTATAGCATCATGAAACTCATACTGAATCAACTAGAGATAATTATCTCAAAACCCATTAAACCGCATCAACACATCTACAACATATCACCAAAGAAACTCTCTGTAATAAACCAATTCTCTATACCACATGAATATGTTGACGTCAATGTCAACAACACATTCCAATAACTCTAATATCCAACAATATCCCCCTTTGGCATTGATGGCAACATATGAATGTGAAAAACAATCAATGCAAAGAAAGAAATCAACAACCAACAATCTCCCCCTGAGATTATAAGGATCGTCTCTCCCTTAAGGGTTTTTCACATGCTCTTCTCCCCCTTTGACAACAATGCCAAAGACATGCAGATTATTATTCTCTCATACATCTCTCTCACTAAGAAGGACAATCTCTCCCTCTTAGGATAAACTCACAAATCTTAACAACATACTAACTACTCCCCTAGAGAAGCAACACTCACTCATCAATCCGGATAACAGGATAAGACTATGAAGTCCACCGGATCGATGCAACTCAATGCATATAGTTCCCAACAGGAGGGAAAATCACCACTAACTTCTCTCTCAAATTACAAATGTATCTATAGGAAAATGCTTAGTGAATATATCTGCAATTTGTTCCTTTGTAGAGACATACTTCAATATGACTTCCTTATCACTGACTTTCTCTCTCAGATAATGAAACTTAATTGATATATGCTTTGTCTTAGAATGTAACATTGGATTCTTAGAAATATTGATAGCACAAGAATTATCACAATATATGACAATAGACTCATTATAAATAACTCTAATATACTTCAACATCCGCTTCATACAAACAACCTGAGTACAATTGCTAGCAACAACAATGTATTAAGCTTCTGCAGTAGATAAAGAAATAGAATCCTGTTTCTTACTTGTCCAAGCAACCAACTTCTTTCCAAAAAACAATTCTCCATCAGTAGTGCTCTTCCGGTCATCAACATCAGTATAAGCATTTAAAGTGAGATAATCTTCCTTTGGATACCACATACCATAATCAACTGTTCCCTTCAAATATCTGAATATCCTCTTCATAGCAGTAACATGACTTTCCTTAAAATCAGCCTGAAATCTTGTAACAAAACATACATCATTCATAATGTTAGGTCTAGTCTGAGTAAAGTATAAGGGTATGTGCAGGATCATGGTGTGCCAAAACAAGCCCTTAAGTGGCAATGAAATTTCAGAAAATCAAAGTTATGCAACTTGACATGAAAATTTGAATAAGTTGTGAACATTATTTTTAAAATATGTAAGAAGAGAATATATAGAAAATTGAATGTAGTTTCTAAGCTACTAGTTGTTTTTTGGAAAAAAAAATCCTATTTGATGAAAATTTCAAATTTCAATGCAGTGGTACTAAAATTTCAGGAAAAAGATAAGAAGTAGACATATGTCTGACCACCCTAATCACAATCAAATCATAATATTTTTTATAATATTTATAATACAAGTATTAGACTCATGTCCGGATGTGACACATATATTGTTTTAATTTTTTATAAAGTAAATAATTATTTATGAATTTTTTACTATAGCTTTTTAGAAATTCAGAAACTCCTACGTTTGACCACCTTAACTTGGTCAAAACCTTATGATTTTTTTTAAAAAAAATTTCCCTATAGTAGACAAAGCATAGGATGTGATGCATGTTTCGGATTCAAAAATTGTTATACCATTTGAAAGTTATGAGTGTTTTTCAATCAGTCTATCAATCGGGACTATTGTTAGAATTCAATTAGAAAATAAATAATAATTATTTATTAAAGTCAAAGTAAGACAAGCCTTATATTGTTGGAAAGATGAGAACGTCCTTAAAAAAGCCTCTTCATTTTATCAATTTTGGCTACCAAAAAAGTCGTCACCCACCAGTGTAAAGTCTGGAAAATCAAGGAATACTAAAAAACACGTTTTTTCAACTGACTTTCCAGGCTTGTCACTTCCAAGCCAAATCCCAAGCATTCCCGAGCCGAAATTTGAAATTTGAAAATTTTACGACACAAATCGGATATCCAATTTTAATAAGTAAATTCACTAACTAAATTTGCACATAATTAATCTAATGTTTATTAATATATTAATATATAATATTTTAATATATTAATTTATAAATAAATTAGTATATGATATTAGGGAGAGGGAGAGGGAGAGGGGGGAGTGGGGGGAGAGAGAGATAGAGAGATTAGGGGAGAGAGAGAGAGAGAGAGATATTAGGGGAGAGAGAGAGATTAGGGGAGAGAGAGAGAGAGAGAGAGAGAGAGATTAAGATACTAAATTGTATCGTTATGGGTCATATGGTGTCCTATGACCCATTAGGACACAATATGACCCATAACGACCAAATATGGTGTCTTAGGGCGTCATATGGTGTCCTAAGGGGTCGTAGGACACCATATGACCCCTATGGACACCATAGGACCCCTTATGACACCATATGGTGTCGTTAGGGGTCATATGGTGTCCTAAGGGGTTGTAGAACATAATATGACCCCTTAGGACACCATAGGACCCATAACGACCCAATATGGTGTCATAACGGGTCATATGGTGTCCTAAGGGGTCATAAGGGTTCATGGGAAACCATATGACCCCTCAGGACAACATACGACCCCTTATGACACCATATGGTGTTGTTAGGGGTTATATAGTGTCCATAGGGGTCATATGGTGTCCTAGGACACCATATGACCCCTTAAAACACCAAATTATGTCCTTATGGGTCATATGGTGTCCTAAGGGGTCATAGGACACAATATGACCCCCTAGGATACCATAGGACCCAAAGTGACCCACTATGGTGTCATAAGGGGTCATATTTTGTCCTAAGGGGTCATATGATGTACACAATATGATCCATTAGGACACAATATGACCCATAATGACCAAATATGGTGTCTTAAGGGGTCATATGGTGTCCTAAGGGGTCGTAGGACACCATATGACCCCTATGGACACCATAGGACCCCTTATGACACCATATGGTGTCTTTAGGGGTCATATGGTGTCCTAAGGGGTTCTAGGACATAATATGACCCCTTAGGACACCATAGGACCCGAAGAGACCCAATATAGTGTCATAAGGGGTCATATTGTGTCCTAAGGGGTCATAAGATGTCTTAAAGGGGTCATATGACACAATATGGCCCATTAGGACATAATATGACCCATAACGACCCAATATGGTATTTTAAGGGGTCATATGTTGTCCTAAGGGGTCGTAGGACACCATATGACCCCTTATGACACCATATGGTGTTGTTAGGGGTCATATGTTGTCCTAAGAGGTCGTAAGACATAATATGACCCATTAGGACACCATAGGACCCATAACAACCCAATATGGTGTCGTAATGGGTCGTATGGTGTCCTAAGGGGTCATGGGACACCATATGACCTCGAAGGACAACATACGACCCCTTATGACACCATATGGTGTTGTTAGGGGTCATATGGTGTTCTAGGACACCATATGACCCCTTAAGACACCAAATTGTGTTGTTATGGGTCATATGGTGTCCTAAGGGGTCGTAGGACACAATATGACACCTTAGGACACCATAGGACCCAAAGCGACCCAATATGGTGTCATAAGGGGTCATATTGTGTCCTAAGGGGTCATATGACACAATCTCTCCCCTATTCTCTCTCTCCCTCTCCTCCTCCTCCTCTCTCTCTCTCTCTCTCTCCCCCTCCCCCGATGTCTCTCTCTCTATCTCTCCTTCTCCTCTCTCTCTCCCCTAATCTCTCTCCCCCCCTCTCTCTCTCTCTCTCCCTCTCCCCTAATCTCTCTCTCTCTCTCTCTAAAATAGGACTAATAAAATCGGATATCGGATTTTATCAGATATCTGATTTCTGCCATTGCCATTAATGTGGCAATAGTAAAAAAAAGGGCGGCAACGGGAAAAAATTTTGGGACCACAAATTTATACATTAAAATCATGTATGTGTAGATTAACAATTCTTAAAAATACAGGTTCATGCTAGATCATTCGCCATTGACAATACCCTCTCTTGGTGATGGTACATATTCCTTTGTGCATTAATGAGATAGAATTTTGTGCATAAACATTAAGTGTGAATGTATTGCTATTTATAAATGACCATATCTACCATCATCTTCAACCATGCAGAGAAATGCAGTGAGAAGGGCTTTAATCAACATGCGTCTTTCTTCAAACTTATGCTTGTATACTTTGCAAAGAAACTGGTAAGTTTCGTAATTATACAATCTTGTACATCTTAAAAATGTTTCAAATGATCTATTTATAATTTGACAAACTAATTTGTATTAAGTGTTATAATTTGTTTCTTGTAGCACATTCATTCCACATAAAAAGGTTACTTATTTTGGTCTTCATTTATATGCAGGCATTGTTGTACGTAAGCTTTTCTCTTAGGACATGAGGATGTCTGATGCAGATGAAGTGGGATGTTGTATTTGTATATGGATGTGAATTGATGTAACTTTGTTATGATGATATACAATATCCATGAGAAAATTGGTTTAGTTAAATTGATGATATACAATGTATCTGTACATGAGTACATTGGTGTAGTTGTATTGATAATGAAAAAAAATCATGTTTGCATATCCCTTCATGGATGTCACATGCAAGTGTAATGGCAATTATGTGTATACAATACATGGAAATATTGATGATCATTATGTGTTTATCTATATTTTTCATTGAACAAGATAGGGCCACGTATTTCGAGATAGGATTTTGTAGGGACCCCTCTCATGGCCCTTTAGGTTCAAACAGATCGTTTGCAGGTGCCATGGATTCCGAATTAGGGCCCATCAAAGTTTGACAATTTTTAGCACTTAAGGCGCTGAAGAGATGACACCGGTAGGGTATGACCCTTAGCGTTTGACCGAGTAGGGGGGGAAAATAGGAGTATGCATAGGGTAATAATGCCTAACTGGATATGTCAGAGTTGATGGTTCGTCATTGCGACAAGCAGAACAAGAAATTGGCCACAAGACAACATTTGAATTAATGGAACTAACGATTTTTTTGCCAACTGAAAAATTTCTACCCTAATAAAACCATAGGGAAACTTGAAAAACCGAGATAGGCTTTGTAGGGACCCCTTGCATTGCCCCGTAGGTTCAAACGGATCGTTCATAGGTGCCACAAATTCCGAGTCAGGGCCCGTCAAAGTTTGATAATTTTTAGCACTTAGGGTGCTCAAGGGACGACGCAGGTAGGGTATGACCCTGAGTGTTGGACCGAGTGGGGAGGGAAAGATAGGAGAATGCATAGGGTAATAATTCCTAACTGGACATGTCGGAGTTGACGGTTTGTCATCGTGATGAGCAAAAAGAGACAACATTCGAATGAATGAGACTGACGATTTTTTCATCCATTGAAAAATTGCTGCCCTAATAAAACTGTAGGGAAACTTGAAAAACTGAGGTAGGATTTTGTAGGGACCCCTCTTGTGGCCCCATAGGTTCAAATGGATCATTTGCAGATGCCACGAATTCCAAGTTAGGGCTCGTCAAAGTTTAACAATTTTTAGCACTTAGGACGCTCAAGGGATGACGCCAGTAGTGTATGACCTCGAGTGTTCGACCAAGTGGGGGGGGAAAATAGGATCATGCATAGGGTAATAATGCCTAATTAGACATGTTAGAGCTGATGGTTTGTCATCGCGACGAGCAGAACGAGAAATTGGCCATGAGACAACATTCGAATGAATGAGACTAATGATTTTTTTCACTAACCAAAAAATTGCTGCCCTAATAAAACCGTAGGGAAAATTGAAAAACTGAGATAGGATTTTGTAGGGACCCCTCTTGTGGCCCCATAGGTTCCAATGGATTGTTTGTAGGTGCCATGGATTCCAAGTTAGGGCCCATCAAAGTTTGACAATTTTTAGCACTTAGGGTGCTCAAGGGATGATGCTGGTAGGGTATGGCCTCGAGCGTTCGATGGAGTGGGGGGGGAAAATAGGAGCATGCATAGGGTAATAATGCCTAACTAGAAATGTCAGAGTCGACGGTTCGTCATCACGATGAGAAAAATGAGAAATTGGCCATGAGACAACATTCGAATGACTGAGACTGACGATTTTTTCGCCAACAAAAAAATTGATGCCCTAATAAAACTGTAGGGAAAATTGAAAAACCAAGATAGGATTTTGTAGGAACCCCTCTCATGGCCCCATAGGTTCAAATGGATCGTTCACAAGTACCACAGATTCTGAGTTAGGGCCCATCAAAGTTTGACAATTTTTAGCACTTAGGGCGCTCAAGGGATGATGTTGGTAGGGTATGGCCCCGAGCGTTCGATCGAGTGGGAGGGGGAAATAGGAGCATGCATAGGGTAATAATACCTAACTAGACATTTCAGAGTCGACGATTCATCATCGCAATGAGAAAAATGAGAAAATGACCATGAGACAACATATGAATGAATGAGATTGACGATTTTTTTGCCAACCAAAAAATTGCTGCCCTAATAAAACCATAGGGAAACTTGAAAAATAGAGATAGGATTTTTTAGGGACCCCTCTCATGGCCCCGTTGGTTCAAACAGATTGTTTATAGGTGCCATGGATTTCAAGTTAGGGCCCGTCAAAGTTTGACAATTTTTAGCACATAGGGCGCTCAAGGGATGACGTCGGTAGGGTATGACCCCGAGCGTTCGATCGAGTGGGGGGGGGGGGGAAATAGGAGCATGCATAGGGTAATAATGCCTAAATAGAAATGTTGGAGCTAACAGTTCATCATCGTGATGAGCATAACGAGAAATAGGCCACGAGACAACATTCGAATGAATGAGACTGGTGATTTTTTGCCAACCAAAAAATTGCTACCTTAATAAAACCGTAGGGAAACTTGAAAAACTGAGATAGTCTTTTGTAGGGACCCCTCTCATGGCCCCATAGGTTCAAACAGATTTCTCGCAGGTGCCACAGATTCCAAGTTAGGGCCCGTTAAAGTTTGACAATTTTTAGCACTTAGGGTGCTCAAGGGACGACGCCGGTAGGGTATGACCCCGAGCGTTCGATCGAGTGGGGGGGAAAAATAGGAGCATGCATAGGGTAATGATGCCTAACTAGACATGTCAGAGTTGACGGTTCATCATCACAACAAGCAGAACGAGAAAATGACCACGAGACAACATCCGAATGAATGAGACTAACAATTTTTTCACCCACTGAAAAATTGCTGCCCTAATAAAACCATAGGGAAACTTGAAAAACTAAGATAGGCTTTTGTAGGGACCCCTCTCGTGGCCCCGTAGGTTCAAATAGATCATTCGTAGGTGATAGTTTTGACACTTAATGCTAAGTACATATGCCAAGCTAATAAGATGAGAGGGGGGGGTGAATCATACAAACTTAATCCTCCATAAAAACAACAGATTCAACCTCGGTAACATATACTTCAGTAATATAACCAAAACTGCTAAACATGCAAACTCAAAAGCATATAAACATCATAACACTCATAACACCAGATTTAACGTGGAAACCCAAATAGGGAAAAACCACTGTGGGATTTCAGACCCACTAAGAAATATACTCTTGTAGAGTATGCTCGGTTAAAAGCAAATCCTGTTAAAGATTACAAACACATTGCTAGATGTGACCCGGTTAAGGGATTTCCCTCAGATCTGTTAGGATCTTCACCTTGTTAGAAGTGACCTTGTTAAAGGATTTCAAACACTCAATCAGAATGTCACCTTGCTAGAGGGTTTTACAAATAAGACTGTTAAGTCCACTCGGTTAAAAGATTTTCTGTCACTTTACAAAATAACAGTAATAAAAATTTATCTGCAACTTCACATCTAAAATACTAAAGTAGATTCTTATTTCCTCAATACAATTTAGTCATAGGACTTATCTTGTCCATCTGTTGGGCTCTATACTCTGTTATTGAAAACAGGTCTTCAAGCTTCTGTGCTCGGTAATCACTATGTAGCATCCCTGTGCATACACTTGCCCGCATACATTGTTTATCAACAGTTCCTTATTTATAAACAATTTGCCAACCACTTAATCTCCTTGATCACATATCCCATGATCACATATCCCATGATCAGTCATAGCCATCAGATCTTCAAACTTGACCAGGTTCAATGTATCGATCTGAAAAACGTTTTACCCCACCTTGGAACTTGCATACATTTCTTGGAACTTGTGCTAGGGTATTGCAATTCAATCTGCACTGTAGATCTTCCTGCCAATTTTCCTTTGCCATAGATTCTTTAACAAACTTCATGCATGACATACCAATCATTTAATCAGTTCCAGCTCAACAACTTCCTTCATTAAATAATGCTTTTATTCATTCAATGTATTCTGTTACTACTCAGTTGCAACTCAATAAATACTAAACTTCACTCGGTAAACATTCTGCCTTCATTAACCGATAGTGATAACCTTAGGGTTTACCGACTTGGTTCCTTAGGGTTTACCAACTAGGTTCTTTTCTCGGTAACATAGTATAGTATTAACCTTACAATCAATAACATATGTATGATATCAAAACAATCTAACATCATGATCTCATCATTGTCTAACTCGGTAATAGTTGCCCATTGAATAACTTATTTCTCCCCTTATTCATCACATTCTTTCTGTGTCTTTTACCGACATCTTTATACTCACCAAATCATACTTCTTAAGATATGGCAACATCATACTGAATTAGAAAATCAATTTCTTGACATCAATGACAAAATAATAATATTAAGACAGCAAACATCCTTTAGCAGTTATATCCATAATCATCAACAACCTTCTCAATATCCTTATTGAAATGCCAACAATCTCCCCTTGTCTGTTATAATGCCAACAATAGGTGCCACAGATTCCGAATTAGGGCCTGTCAAAGTTTGACAATGTTTAGCACTTAGGGTGCTCAAGGGACGACGTCAGTAGGGTATGACCCCCAGCGTTCGACCGAGTGGGGGAGAAAAATAGGAGCATGCATAGGGTAATAATGCCTAACTGGACATGTTAGAGGTGACAGTTCATCATTGTGATGAGCAGAACGAGAAATTGGCCACGAGACAACATTCGAATGAATGAGACTGACGATTTTTTCGCCAACCGAAAAATTGCTGCCCTAATAAAACGGTAGGGAAACTTGAAAAACCAAGATAGGCTTTTGTAGGGACCCCTCTCATGGCCATGTAGGTTCAAATAGATTGTTCACAGGTATCATGGATTCTGAGTTAGGGCCCGTCAAAGTTTGACAATTTTTAGCACTTAGGGCGCTCAAGGGACGACGCCGATAGGGTATGACCCCGAGCGTTCGACCGAGTGGGGGGGCAAAATAGGAGCACGCATAGGGTAATAATTCCTAACTGGACATGTCATAGCCAACGGTTCGTCATCATGATGAGCAGAACGAGAAATTGGCTAGGAGACAACATCTGAATGAATGAGACTGATGATTTTTTTGCCAACCGAAAAATTGCTGCCCTAATAAAACCGTATAGAAACTTGAAAAACCAAGATAGGATTTTTTAGGGACCTGTCTCATGGCCTTGTAGGTTCAAATGGATCATTTGCAAGTACCACAGATTCCGGTTTAGGGCCCGTCAAAGTTTGAAAATTTTTAGCACTCAGGGCGCTCAAGGGATGACGTCGGTAAGCTATGACCTCGAGCGTTCGACCAAGTGGGGGGGAAAAATAGGAGCTTGCATAGAGTAATAATGCCTAACTAGACATGTCACAACCAATGGTTCATCATCATGATGAGCAGAATGAGAAATTGGCCAGGAGACAACATCCGAATGAATGAGACTGACGATTTTTTTGCCAACCGAAAAATTGCTGCCCTAATAAAACTGCAAGGAAACTTGAAAAACCAAGATAGGATTTTTTAGGGACCCATCTCGTGGCCCCATAAGTTCAAACAGATCATTTGCAGGTACCATGGATTCTGATTTAGGGCCCGTCAAAGTTTGAAAATTTTTAGCACTTAGGGCGCTCAAGGGATGACGTCGGTAGGGTATGACCTCGAGCGTTCGACCAAGTGGGGGGGAAAAATAGGAGCATGCATAGGGTAATAATGTCTAATTGGACATGTCAGAGTGAGGGTTTGTCATCACGATGAGCAGAACGAGAAAACAACCACGAGACAACATTCTAATGAATGAGTGACGATTTTTTCGCCCACCAAAAAATTGCTGCCCTAATAAAACCATAGGGAAAATTGAAAAATCAAGATAGGTTTTTTTAGGGACCCCTCTCATGGCCCTGTAGGTTTAAATGGATCGTTATTAGGTACCACGGATTCCAAGTTAGGGCCCGTCAAAGTTTGACAATTTTTAGCACTTAGGGCGCTCAAGGGACGACGTCGGTAGGGTATGACCCCGAGTGTTCGACCGAGTGGGGAGGAAAAATAGGAGCATGCATAGCGTAATAATGTCTAACTAGACATTTCAGAGTCAACTGTTTGACATCGTGATGAGAAAAACAAGAAAACGACCACGAGACAACATTCGAATGAATGAGACTGACGATTTTTTCGCCCACCGAAAAATTGCTGCCCTAATAAAACCGTAGGGAAAACTGAAAAACTGAGATAGGCTTTTGTAGGGACCCCTCTTGTGGCCCCGTAGGTTCAAACCGATCATTTGCAGGTTCCACGGATTCTGAGTTAGGGCTTGTCAAAGTTTGACAATTTTTAGCACTTAGGGCACTTAAGGGACGACATTGGTAGGGTATGACCCCAAGCATTCGATCGAGTGGGGGGGCAAAATAGGACCATGCATAGGGTAATAATACCTAACTGGACATGTTAGAGCTGATGGTTTGTCATCGTGATGAGTTGAACGAAAAATTGGCTACGCGACAACATTCGAATGAATGAGACTGACGATTTTTTCGCCAACCAAAAAATTGCTGCCCTAATAAAACCGTAGGGAAACTTGAAAAACCGAGATAAGCTTTTGTAGGGACCCCTCTCATGGCCCCATAGGTTCAAACCGATCATTCACGGGTGTCACAGATTCTGAGTTAGGGCCCGTCAAAATTTGACAATTTTAGCACTTAGGGCGCTTAAGGGACGACGTTGGTAGGGTATGACCCCGACCGTTCGACCGAGGTGGGGGGGTAAAATAGGACCATGCATAGGGTAATAATGAATTATATCAAGTATTATTCATTAAATGAATTGTATTGTATTGTTAATTAAATGAATTGTATTGTTCATTATACAAACAACACTCATGATGAAATGAAATGAATTGTATTGTTCATTAAATAACCATTATTAACCATTGTTAATTATTGGAATGAAGATTAAATATTTCCATGATAACACCACACACAGATGAACAACAATTTATATGATCGAATATCAACTTCTATATATATAAAAATGTCAAATGATTACAAATGTATGTCCATACACAAATATGGCATAAATGCCAACTCAAACAAAATGTATGTCTAAATATGTGAATGTATGTCCATGTACAAAATATACATGCCAACTAGACATGTAAGCATCCCAAAACTATCTATAACATCCTCAGTTGTTGATGGATCATCAAAATCGATCCTCTTCGCTGCACTACTCGGCTCTGAAGGATCCTGCACAAGAAAAACAAACCATGATTAATATTAGTTATATTATATAATTCACATTCAAAAAGTTAACATAAAAATGAACTATAATTGAACTATTCATGTTTACCTCATCTCCACATTTTCTGTTCGGCTTTGTAGGACTCTTGATGTATGTCTTCGGTAGAGGAGATATGTTTTCAATATTTTCATACACAACCTACATATGTTTAGAAACATGACATTGATACAAGTTAGCATATAATTGTCACTGATAATAACAAATTATATCTGCTAAACAAAAAATAAAATAAACACACATCTACTCGAGGCATCTCTTCTTCTTCTTCTTCATCTTTAGGTATATTGGGTGTATTCATCAAGGATGTGAAGCCAAGAATTCTTTGTACATATACACAACAAGTATATGAAACTATTAATCTATGTCTAGACGTGTATAATCACTATAAGCTATTTAAACTATTCATTCAATCATATTTGCATTCAATTACCTTTCCCTTGTCTCCAACTGCACTACCAGATCTTAAATCACATTGCCCCGCACTCGTGCTGGTTGTGCCCTACAAGAGTAAAATAAGATATACATGCAAGTTACTACATAATCTAATTAATACCAATATAAATGATGAGCATGTATGTACAATAAAATACAAATGACTAGGTGCAATAATATATGTACCATCAAGCTATCAAGGCCAAATGAAATGGCCGACAAGGTGCCCTCCTGAATCTATCTCAACTCCTCCTTGATCATCACCTATTAAATAGACCATGTAAATAAAAATTAGTACTTAATATTATCTAGATTATAAATATTTATTTAAAATATAACATGAACTGTGAAAATATAAATCTTACCACTACATCATCAATGTATGATGATGGTGCCTCCTCGCCTCTAGCATGCAAGGACTCCCTAGGGTATCCTCCAGTCTATGTCATAACATCTAGTGCATCATGCATCTCATGCACCTCATAATCTGCACTGTCCGCAGGAGGATCAATAGGCTGTCCAACTGGACGCAAGCATACATGCCCACACATGACACAACTATGGGGCACACATATGTGTGGAGCCGAGGATGATGTGTCAGTACCACCAAATGCACCGCTACCATCAAAATTAGGCTAAGCTACTGACCCAGCCTGAGAAACCAAAAGGCTACTCAAAGAGTGAATAGTTGATATGGTCTGTGAAGCCACCTCACAAATGATATCTAGATGTTGCACTAGAGGTGGGGGATCAATAGGAGGAGGGGGGACATATGGGCCCTAGACTACTCTGACTGCCCTAGGTCTATTTTGGGGCATACCTAAACCCACACCCTAGAAAGGTTGGATGTCAAAGTAGTTCACATGTTTGCGTAAAACAAACTCAACATACACTTTTTTTATCAAGTAGAAGGGGACATCAAGATTGTTGCTGGGTGGTTTGTCGAAAACCATCCACCAACGATCCCAAAAGTTTTCCACAATACCATCATTTGTGCACCATTTAATAGAAAGTTTTGTTTTTTTGGGGTCTATGGGTTGACCAGTGTCGAGATTCACAAACAATGAGGCGATATCGACTTTCGATATCTTGAGATCCTTGATCTCCTTATACGACAAGCCATCCGCATATTGTTCCCTCATAGAGTCTCGCCACAAAAGGGTGGCATTGTGCTCCTTAGTCATGGTTTCCATACTCTTTATGATGGACGTGAGAGGATCAAACATTGGGTTTAGACAAGGGATCCTACGATATGCATCTGCAATCCCCCTCAATTCATTCAATTTTTGTGCAATCAAATCCTGAATTGAGGGGGGGTTTCACAAAGGAGGGTTTGGTTGTTACGGTTGTGGTTGATCAATGTTTTCATTGTTATCCCCCATTTTTAACCTAATTGAATGTAAACAATTGAATTTAGTTAACAAATTTAAACAATTTTGTATTTGATTTAAAAAAACCTAGTTTTCATGAAAAAAACCATATTTTCAAAGAAAAATCAAATAAATATTAAAAAAATACAAAAATTAAATGAAAATGATTGAAAACAATAAAAATCTTACCTTTCAATCTATTTTTTAGCAATTTTTGGGCAAAACATCGGATATTGGATACAATCGGATATCGGATTTCTATAAAATCGTGTAGCCCGTGGGTTAAAAATGACTCACGAGTTGTCACAGCCAAAATATATTGTCTCAGAAAATTGGATATCCGATTTTTATACTTAAAGTATTTTAAAATAACATTATATTATATAATATAATATATTGTTATATTATATAATACATATTATATAATATTATAAAATATAATTATATATTATATAATATATAATATAATATAATAATATATTATATAATACATATTATATAATATTACATATATAATAATATATTATATAATACATATTATATAATATTACATATATAATATATATAATATAATAATATATCATATAATATATTATTATATTATAATATAATATTATAGGGTTCAACCCGCAGCGTGATGGTAAAGTCACGAGCCTCAAGTTGAGGTGGTTACTAGTTTGATTCCTTGTAGGTCATGTGTTGTCCCCGATGATGAAATGCGCATATGGTGTTGATACCAAGTTTGGTGGCTCGGTTGGCTGCTCGTGGACTCTGTCTCGATGGTGGGTCCGATTCCCTGTGATGCTGGACCGTTGATTGTGCTATGTAGTGTGGACCAGTTGGAGTAGCACAGAGATTGAATGGAGAGATAAGGAGTGGAGAGATAAGGAAGTAGAATGGAGCGATAAGGTGAGGGAGATATAAGGGATTATGATGGAGTGATAAGGAGAGACTGTGGAGAGATAAGGAGAGGAGATTGGAGATGTAAGGAGGTAATGGCTACTAATGTTAGAACTAATGCTTAGAGGTGTTAATACCCTAGACATGTAAAAATGGGGATGAGGCCCCCCGATTTGTGGCCTCACCTGGTGATTGGACCAGGCTAAAAATCCATGTCACCGATCAAAATAAAATAAAATAATAATATATATAATATAATATATTTTTATATTATATATATTATATAATTATATAATATATTATTATATTATATAATTATATATATTATATAATATTATATTATATAATATAATATAATAATATATTATATATTATAGAATATGTAATATATAATATTACATTATATATTATATAATATATTTTTTAATTTAAAATTACAAATAAAAATCGAATATCCGATTTGCTTAGGTAATTACCATGCGAAGGTGTACTGACACCCAGGCCAAGCAAAAAGTCAACACGAAATTTTGCATTTTTAGGCGAGTGGAGAAGGCTATTTTTCACATCACCACTTTTTGGCCCCCCATGATCCTGCACTAACCCATAATAGTCCACCAATCATAGATCTATACAAGGTCTGGTTAGCCTTCAAAGATTCATCATCTTTTGTCATCTTACAACTAGTTACCATAGGAGTTCCAACAGGTTTAGAATCATCTAGCCCAAACTTCTTCAACAATTCCTTCACATACATAGATTGAGATATGAAAATGTCTTTGTCAATTTGTGTAATTTGCAATCCCAAAAAGAATTTCATCTCACCTATCATAGACATCTCATTTTATTTTTGCATATCATCACAAACTTCTTACTCAAATCATCATCACCTCCAAAAATAATGTCATCAACAAAAACATCAACAATCAAAATATTATCATTATCAATCTTGAAGTACAAATTACTATCAACAGTACCTTTAGAGAATACCAATTTTATCAAATACTGTCCAATCTACCATACCAGGCTCTAGGGGCCTGTTTAAGTCCATACAGTGCTTTATTCAATCTGCATACCATGTCTTCTTCATTTGTTAATGAAAATCCATCTGGTTGCTCAATGTAGACTTCCTCTTCCAACTCACTATTCAAAAAGGTTGACTTCAAATCCATCTGATATACCTTGAATTTCTTATGAGCAACATATGCAAGAAATAATCTAATAACTTAAATCCTAGCTATCGGAGCAAAAGTCTCCTCAAAATCAATACCTTCCATTTGTGAATATCCCTTACATACCAGTCTTGCTATGTTTCTAACAACCTATCCATCTTCATTCAACTTATTCTGGAACACCCATTTAGTACCAATCACATTCTTGTCGTTAGGTCTCGAAATAAGTTCCCATGTTTTATTCTTCTCAATCCGATCTAACTCTTCTTCTAGAGCTTTTACCCAATTTTTATCTTTACAAGCTTCATTGACATCTTTAGACTCAATTTTAGAAATCAAACATGTCTCTTCAGCAACAATCCTTCTCCTAGTCACCACACCTTTATTTTTATCACCAATAATCTGATTCTCTGAATGATTTAATCTTATATACCTAGGGATCTTCTGATTATTCTGATTTTTAGTCTCATGAACTTCTTCTCCAGCAACAACATCTTGAATTAATCTCTCTTCCTGATCACTTTGCTTCATGCTCGAACTTTGCACTTTCTTTGCAGTAATATCCTGATCATCAGACTCATATCCACATGCTCTAATTTTCTTTTCATGATTCTCATCAACCTTCACATTTTCACTCTCTACTATCTTTCTTAGTCTCTTGTTGTACCACCAGTAGGATTTTCTCTAAGTAAAATATCCCAAAAAGATTCCTTTATCACATCTTGCATCAAATTTTCCTATATCCTCATCTCCTTTGATATAACATTTTCTTTCAAAGATTCTTAAATATCTAACTATAGGAACATGACCAAACCATAGCTCATAAGGGGTCTTACCGGAATCGCCTTTTATATGCACCCAGTTGAATGTGTATACAACAGTGCTAAAAAATTCTCTCCAATAGATATGCAGAACATTTCCTTCAATTGACATGGTTCTAGCAGCATCCAAAACTGTTCAGTTCTTCCTTTCAACAAATCCATTCTGCTAAGGGGTTCTTGGAGCAGATAACTGTCTTCTGATTCCATGCTCTTCACAAAAGGAATTAAACTCACCGAAGGTGAATTATCCACCTCTATCAGACCTGAGGTACTTCAGCTTCAATCCAGTCTCGATCTCCACTTTAGCTTTGAATATATTGAAATTCTCCAATGCTTCATATTTCTCCCTTAGAAAAGTGACAAACATCATCCTAGAATAGTCATCAATCAACAACATAAAGTATTTGTCACCCTGCAAGCTTCTCACTCTAGAAGGTCCACATAAATTAGTATGCACAAGATCTAACAACCCATTAGATGAATACAATTTTCTCTTAAATGAAATTATTGTTTTCTTTCCCAATTGACATTCTTTACATATCAGATTAGTAGGCTTTACTATCTTAGGAAGATCTCTAAAAACTTGATTAGAACCAATCTTAATCATGTAGTCAAAGTTAACATGACACATTCTCCTATGCCACAACCAACTCTCATCAATCTGAGCAATCAAACAACTTTTCTCACCAACATTCAAATGAAATATATTACCTTTAGTTTTAGTACCTGATGCAATCTCTATACCTGAGCTATTCAAGATCTTCCATTGCTCATTCTTGAATTAAAAACCATATCCCTTATCACCCATCTGTCCAACACTCAAAATGTTATGCTTCAAACCTTCAACATATAAAAAATCATCAGTATTATGCTTACCATAAGGAGACATAGAACCTCTACCATGGATTACACAAGCTTTATTGTCTCCAAATCCCACTACACTGCATCATACTTCTCCATATTCACAAATTTACCTTTATCTCTTGTCATATGATGTGAACAACCACTATCAATCACCCATTCATCTTTCTCATCAATCTTAGCAATCAAAGCTTTCTCTTCAACCATATAGCTTGTAGAATCATCAGATATTGGATCACCTTCCTTGATAGTAATGAACACAAATTCATCTTCAAAATCAGTCACACCTTCATCAACAACATAATAGCATTTCTTCTTCTATCTATACTTGCGATTAGGCTTGTAAGGCTTATCATACTTTGGCACTTTTTCTGCTCTTTCATGACACCTAGAAGCAAAATGACCAATCTTATTGCATGAAAAACATTTCAAAGGTAAATTCCCTTCATAATTACCGGCTCCCTTAGGCAATCTTATAGCAATAAGTGCTTCAAGATCTTCCGATTCTCTTTTTAGTTCTTCCATCTCTCTCATTTCTCTTTCATATCTAGAAACTCTAGTTGAACTTTCTCTTGGATCATACTTCTGCTTCCTGGATACAGTAGCTTTAAATGCAGCAGGGATAACTTTTAGAACCGCCCTGGGCAAAAGTGTAAAATCCTAGTGAATCCAACATTTTTTGGGGGGGGGGGGGGGGGGTGGATTTTCATATCGGCAGCAAACTTTTGTTCAAATTAGGAAGAAAAAAAAATTTGTATTGGTGATTTTTTTTTAAACGTATGAAAATTCCATAAAATCCTAGTGAATAATTCATTATTGTGGGGGAAAATATATAATGTATGAGGTGAATCTTTTGCATTTAATGGAAAAATATATAGGTGTATGGGCGAAAAGTTTTATTGCGAAGGAAAAAATATTTAATTGTATTGGTGAATTTTATCTACCATTTGAAAATTGTTTAACTTTATTGGCTAATCTTTGGTTATTTATGAAAAAATAAATATTTTATTGGCGATTTCATTTCCATTTTCGTTATTTATTAATAGCCACTTTTCAAAAGTTGTGACTTTTCATGTGGGCCAATGCCGAATTTATGCAACATCCATCAATTTATAATTTTAAATATATTATTTAAGACCGTTCGATGATCATGGATCAATGGCTGAAGTTTTATTTCGGCCCAAGTTTCTGAAGGAAATGTAGCTCTCCAGAAAGTCTCTGGAATGTCAATGGAGACACGTATCAAATCTTAACCTTGTGCCTTAACCTTGATCATCGATTACAACTAGTTAGTAGGTTATGTGGAGGGTCGATAATGTTGCATGGTCCTAATCGATATTTATTAATGTCTTGTCACTTAAATTCTCCAATTGTGATCCACTCAACATGCACGACTTCCAATTTGGTAGTGACACCAACAATATTATTAATTTTGCATACTCGTGCATTTATGGGAAATATTTACAAAGAGATACGAAAGATTTAAAAAAATTTAAAGCACAAAGGAATTAACAGGGTTAGAGAAGGAATTGCTCACTGGTATTGATAAGTGCAACCACATCGACACAAACCTAACATCCATCAATTTATAATTTTGAATATATTATTTAAGACTGTTTGATGATCATAGATTAATGGCTGAAGTTTTATTTCGGCCCAAATTTCTGAAGGAAACATAGTTCTCCAGAAAGTCTCTAGAATGTCAATGGAGACACGTATCAAATCTTAACCTCGTGCCTTAACCTTGATCATCGATTACAACTGTTAGTAGGTTACGTGGATGGTCAATAATGTTGCATGGTCCTAATAGACATTTATTAATGTCTTGTCACTAACATTCTCTAACTGTGATCCACTCAGCATGCACGACTTCCAATTTGGTAGTGGGACCAACAATATTACCAATTTTGCACACTTGTGCATTTATGGGAAAGATTTACAAAGAGATACGAAAGATTTAAAAAAATTTAAAGCAAAAAGGAATTAAGAGGGTTAGAGAACGAATTATTATTTATAGATGATCTACGCTTCTTTTTTCTTCAATTTGCCTTTGAAATTCTGCCTCTGGTTTAGGTTTTTAGGTTGTATAATTTGATATTCAGATTTTTTAAGATGGACACTTCTATCTAGTTGAGAAGCACATCTAAGGAGGACCAGAAGGCCTTTTTGGGATTGGTCAAAGACACAACCCTCGCATCAGTTTGTAAGGAGGTTCAGATTTTTACAAACGAGGTTGTGAGAATGGTGTTGGGCCGAGAGTTTTTGTGAAATGTTGATAGATACCAAGTTAACATGAAAATTACATCTCAGTTTTTGGCATCTCTTTTGGACCTCAAAGGAGACACGGTGGATATGTTGATGCTTTTAAGGAAGATCTTCAAAGAAGAATTCTAGGGGATGACGTTCAAGTTGTCATCTTTTCAAAAATAGGGGTGGGGATCCCTTGGGCAAGTGATTTACACAAGCTTCTCTAGCTAGGGCAAAATGTGGCTAGACAACCTTTTATTTTGAACCTGAATGTTGAACAGTTGACACGACATAGGAAATGGGCGTGGATTGGTAGGGGTTTACTCCAAAAATGGTTTCTCCTGGATGAATTCTTAGAGCTTATCCTCTCTAGATAATTCTACTTAAATGGAGGGGAAGATCCTTAGGGTTACCCATGAAGGGTTTCATTTTTTTGTTTTGTTTTTTGGATACCATCATACCATTGGTCCACTACCAGTGCCCTAGTAGTTTTGTTTTTTTTGGCTAGTTCCTCGTAACCTCCCTCATTTTGGCTTTAAAGTTTTGGAGGGACTCCAACAATTGACTATTGTAAATTTGCAGAACATATTAATGAAAAATTTGCCTTTTATGGATTTAAAAAATGCTTTCAGTCTCATTCTTTTGTGCTTAGCAGATTCCAGTTTGTGAATGAAATGGCCAAAATTGTGCCACTGTGTGTAATAATTTATGGGCAAAATTGAAATTACAATACAGTACCAAGTTAATAATTTGTGAATCTGAAAATGAACCAAACAAATGTATGTGTGTGATTTTGTGAACCGTTAAGAAAATGAAATTACAATACAATAGCAAACACTCGGTTAATAATTAAGAGCTAGTTGAGTAGTAATAATTTCATAAAAGAAATACATGACGGTTGGCAAATACAGTGGTTGGGAAAAGTAGGAGTGAAGATGGATGCACACATTCTTCTAAGGGCCACAAAAAGGCAAATGGCCTTCATTGGCAGGATTATAGACAAGAGGCTAGTTTCAACTTTGAGAACAGACCATCATATTCTCTTGCATCTTGTCTTGCATGCAATCAAGATGATTCTAGGAGAAGAATTTCTTCAAGCATACCATAGGTATAGGGTAGGCTTGAAGAATTTTTTCCTGGGCTGGATGAGGAGCTGAGAGCCTTCGTGGCTAGGGCACGGTCCAATGGTGTATATTATTTATTTTAATTAATTGTCAAAACAGACTATTATTGGAAATGTTTTATAATTTATAAAACATTATAAATAGTAACCTTAATCAATATATTATTTTATAATCTTTCAGATTTTTAAAATACTTAATAATTACATATGAATGGACACCAAAGATTTTTCGGGATCCACTATCTAAATGAATTTTTTTAGGTATGTTAAAATAATATTTAGCATGTTTAAATTTTCTTATCAAATTTATTTTACACATTCACCAAATAAATATTTAACAAATTCTAAATCTTTTGAAACTTTATATAAGTAAATAAACATATATATATAATTTTAATTATCCTTAATAAATTTAATAATATAAAAATTTGATAATAAAATAATATTATCAATAATATAATATATCATATATAAAAATCTATATAAAAATATTATACTATAATCAAAATAAATTAACAATATAGTAATTTAAATATATTAAAATTAACAATATAGCTCTTATAGACAAACTTTTGAGAATATATAAATATCATGACAACTATTTAGGCAGGAATATAGGTAATCGATATTTAGGTTTTATTTTTATTTATCCCCATTTCCCGAGTTTACCCTTTAGAATTATTTTATTTGTGATTTCCCTAACATTCGCCTTCTTGCATGAAAAATACTAAGTAGGTAAAATTCATAAAGTTTAAGCATAATGCACTAGGTATATGGGGATTTCAACTTTTTATGTTTAAAAACAATTGCCATAATGCTTTCTTTTAGTGACTTTAACATTAAAATATTATATTCCTTGGAGCGGGAAAGATTTTCAAAATCAGGAAAGTGAGTAGGAGAGATGTGGGCACGTATGAAACCAAGTTGGCAGTACATATTGTATCAACTTAAGTTTCACCTCAGAGAAATTACCTGCAAACTCGTTAGTCTATCATGCAAATATAACTCAATCTTCAACCAATGAAACAACATGAAATAAAAGATTATACCTTCATGATTTATGTTTTATTGTGTCCTAACCCCATTGTTCTTCGTTGCAGATTATTTTGCTCTCAGACAAGCACTAGTAGCTTCCAAGATGGCAAGTGTGGAATGGACTGATAATTGATATGATACGCAAAGCTAAACTATGATAATGATTTATGCTAAATTGCTCAAAAACATTTCTAAAAATGCTAAACAAATGAACTCATGAATGCAAAGATAAAGACTCCTAATGGATTATAATATTAGCTATTAGTTTCAAAAATGGCTTAGGAGACCTCTATTTATAGATTTTTGAGTGCATAAGCTTAGGTGGTAGAGATCAACGGTCCTGATTAAATCTTGCAAATTGGATGGCTATGAGAAAGAGGTTGAAATGTGAGAGAGAAAGGTGGAAGATGTTCCTCGTACACCTACAAGATAGAGGAAAAGGTGGAAGGAGAAGCCAAGTGTCATTCATCTCACCTTGACTGAGGATGAAGACTGAGAGAATATAGGATAATTGGAGAAGATTTAGGGATTGTCAAGAAAGCACAGTGCGGAGTAACGCTTCCCTAATGTCAATTTGCAAGAGAAACAAGACTAGTGTGTTTTATAACTTTACAGAATACTAAGATTAGCATATACAAAATAGAGACAATGTCAGAATTCAAACATACACAGAGATAAACACCATGAATTTATGCAGGAAAACCCTTCGGGAAAAAACCCACCACCGACAACAAGATCACTTTATTCTCAGCAAAGAAAATTTACAATAAAGTCTGTTATCACAACACAGATGTTCACTCTGATCACTTTGGTTACACACCACAGTATATGGCTTATCATCAGAACAACAACCATGTTCGAGTCTCCTCTTGCCTTCATATACATTTTCATGTCGGTCATTCAACTGTCAATTTGCACCAATCGGTTAGACATCTAACTGTCTCTGTCGATCTGCATTCGTGAGAAAACAATTATCCCACATGCATCCAGGAATCGAACCAGTTCATATTCAAGAAACCCCAGCTCAGACAAGTCAACTCCATCGGGTATCAGGAAGACAAACAATCAGCTATCCTGAACATCTGATCTTTCTCTCTGCATTCCGCCACATGGCACTCCCTGATTGATTTTGGGTCCCTGCTTTGACATCTTAGCACGACCTCACTATCCGCTCAGAATTCTTCTTTGTCGCTGGGTCGTGATGGAAAGTATCACGAGCAATTTCCCATCACGATCTAGCGACCATCGTCAGATCTTCTACGATCACCATCTGATCATTTCGATCTGCTCGGCCTTTAATTTGCCTTAGCCGCTCTCCTGTCGGGTCCCACCACTTGGTTGCCATGTTGCGAGGAATATACTAATGAGTAGTTTCCCATTGTGACATAATGATCACCATTGGATCAACCTTGATCATCGTTCAATCATCTCTAATATGCACGAACCTTATCTCGCCTGGACCGCTCACTTATGTCGAGCTCCACCATGGTCGCCAAGTCGCAGGAGATAACATACGTGTATCTTTCCATAGCAGTAAAGCGGTGACCATTGGATCAGGATCTAAACTACAAGTCTTTTATCCTTTCATCCATCTGATAACCGACGCTACCCCGATATAACAGGATCTCTCTCAATGTATTTATCTTTTATTCAACGATAAATGTTTCTCGAGATTAGGCCTGCTACAATAGACCCTCAAGAAGGATCTCTCTCAATGTATTTATCTTTTATTCAACGATAAATGTTGGATTTATAAAATAAGATGACTTCGTCGGGTCATCGGGATGACTTCAAACCTACTACTCCGAACTCTGATATGTTGAGTTCATCGGCAAAGGATATACCAATAGAGTTCATAGATTTTATTCACACTGTTAAATCGACCAGAGTTAACCCGATCAGTATGATCAAAGGTCAAGTGAAGTAGAGGTATAATTCCAAAAAACTCCCACTTGATGAGGAATTCACTGGATTGCTTGGGCACTTTCCAAATATTATAGAGAGGGATGGGTACTGAGACCCATCGAGTTAGAACACCACCTAAACTTGTGAGTGCTCACCGGTTTTGTTAATGCGTTCGCAACATTTTCCTGAGTGTCTACCTTGCTCATATTAACCTTTCCATCTTCTACCATGTCACACACAAAATGGAATTTCACAATTGTATGTTTAGACCTGGCATGGTATGTAGGATTATTCATTAAACATATAGCACTCTGACTATCACTTTGCAGTTCAACCTGCCCTGCATCAAAACCAATATCTGTACTCAAATGCCTGAGCCAAACAACTTCTTTACAAGGATGTGTGGCTGCCATGTACTCTTCTTCTGTAGTGGACAAAGTGACTACAGAGTGTCGCTTGCTCATCCAACTTATTGCTCCACCATTCAGAACAAAAACATATCCACTGGTGGATCTTTTGCTATCAATGTCCCCTGCCCAATCAAAACCTTCATAACCACAAATGCTGAGAGTTCTCTTTGAATCATTTAGATTACCATGATAACATAATGCAAAGTTTGAAGTACCCTTCAGATATCTGAAAACTCTCTTTACAATATCCCAATGCGGTCTTCTTGGGTTTGACATAAATCTGCTTAATACTCCCATTGGTTGGGCAATGTCTAGCCTTGTACAAACCATTGCATACATCAAGCTGCCAATAGCACTTGCATAAGGTATACTCTTCATGTCATCTATCTCCTCTAGAGATTTTGGACTGTCATGCACAAACAGTTTGGTTCCCTACAAAATAGGAACAACCTGTTGTTTACAGTTAGATATATTAAACTTATCAAGAACACTAGTGATGTACTTTCTCAAGCTAAGCCAGAGTTTTCTCTTAGACCTGTCTCTCTTGATTTCCATTCCTAGAATGTAGTTTGCTGACCCCAAATCTTTCATTTCAAACTTCAAGGATATTTGGGACTTCAAGTCTGAGATCGCACCTTTGTTATTTCCAAGTAACAACATGTCATCAACATACAAAGCAATAATAAGGATCTTATCATCTTCAACCTTGTAGTACACACAATGATCGACTTTCGATCTCACAAATCCCAAGGACAACATAAATGTATCATATTTTTTATACCACATTCTGGAAGACTATTTCAAACCATAAAGAGACTTCTTTAGTTTACATACCAAATGTTCTTTACCCTTTTTCACAAAGTGCTCAGGCTGGGACATATAAATTTCTTCTTCAAGGTCCCCATGAAGAAATGTCCTTTTCACATCCATTTGCTCGACTTCCCAACCATATGTAGCTGCAAGTGACAAAAGAAATCTAATAGATGTTAGCTTAGCTACAAGAGAGAAAATTTCTCCATAGTCAATACCTTCCTTTTGAGAATACCCCTTCATGACCAATCTGGCCTTGTACTTGTCAATGCTACCATCTAGACCATACTTCCTTTTGAAAACCCATTTATAGCCCATCAACTTTCTGCCTTTAGGCAAGGATACCAGATTCCATGTTCCATTCTTGTCCAAATATTTCATTTCATCATTCATGGCTTCCAACCAAGAATCTAAATCTGACATATCCATGGCTTCTTTTACAGTCCTAGGCTCATCAGTATCAACAAGTAAAGCATAGGCACAATTTACATTCAACATTGAAAAATTATACCTATCTGGGGTAAACCTATCAGGTTGTCACCTCTCTCGTGTGGATCTTCTTAACACTTGTGGTGAGGCTTCATTTTTTTCTTCTTCTGAACTTTCAGAGCTACTTGAACTCTCTTCATTCTCATCTTCAGGTACATCTAGAGTTGTCACTTCTTCTCCTAGTGGAAATCCAACCACATCCTTCTCTTTTTCCTTCTCTGTTGGTTTATCTATAGCCATAGGTTTCAGCTTTCAAAAGATGACACTTCTATTGTACACAACCTTTCTAGTCTCAGGATTCCAAATCTTGTATCCTTTAACTCCAACTCCATATCCAATGAAAATACATTTGACTGCTTTGTTATCCAATTTAGATCTTTTAATATTAGGCACATGTGCATATGCCTATAAACCAAGCACATGAATGTGTCTTAGAGAAGGTTTCTTACCAGACCATTCTTCCATAGGTGTCTTGTGTACTAATGCTGTTGTAGGTGACTGGTTCAACAGGTAACATGCTATAGCAACTCCTTCTACCCAAAACTTTTTTTCCAGTCCAGCACTACTCAACATGCTTCTTGCTTTCTCCATCAAATATTGATTCAACCTTTCAGTAACTCCATTTTGTTGTGGAGTATAAGGCATAGTTCTATGTCTTTTAATTCCATGGTCAACACAATACTTGTCAAAATCTGTATTGCAATACTCACCACCATTATCAGTTCTTAAACATTTTATTCTCCTTCCAGTCTGATTTTCAACCAAGTTTTTGAATTCCTTAAACCGACTGAACACTTCTGACTTATTGTTCATAAAGTAAACAAATGACCTTCTCGAATAATCATCAACAAAGGATACATAGTACTTTGATTTAGACAAAGAAGGTATATCCACTGGACCAAACACATCAGAATGCACATAGTCTAGAGTGTCAAAAGATTTATGAGGACGAATAAAATTGAACACGGTTTTGTTTTTCGTATATGCAATGTTCATAGAAATCAAACTCAAGGTTGCAATCAGCAAGTCCTTCTACCCGATTTTTGCTCTTTAAAGTTTTCAAACCTTTTTCACCAATGTGACCAAGCCTATAATGCCAGAGAACAAGAATTTTAGCTTCCATAGAATTTACATCATATGTCAACTCGATAGTTCTATCAGATTTCTTAGTGAATATATTACAGGACACAGGTTTAGCATTTAACTTGTACAATGTACCAATGCGTTCACCCTTAGCCAAACTAATAGACCCTCTAGTCATCTTACAACCACTAGACACAAATGTTACCTAGACTCCAGAATCATTCAACTTGCTTATAGAAAGTAGGTTTCTTGCCAAACCTGGTATGTGTAGAACTCCATTGATTCCCTTTATTCTCCCATCAGGAAATTGGATTTTAATTCTTCCTCTCCCAACAATCTCCAGTGTTGAGTCACTTGCTAAGTACACCTTCCCACTAGCATATGGTTCATACTTTGAGAACCACTCCTTGTGAGATGTCATATGGAAAGATGCCCCTAAGTCAATCAACCACACATTGTCAGAAGCAAGCACTGCCAAAGCTGCTACAAAGGCGTCTGCATCACTGTGAGAAGATTCATTATCAGAAGAGTTCTTTCTCTTCTTCTCATTTCTTCTGACAAAAGAGTATTGACCACAGTATCCATTTTGAACTGGGTTGTAGTACTACTAGTGGCCATCACCATATGTTCCCAAGAATCTGGCAATGAGCATAGCAACAACATGCAATGTTCTTCTTCTTGAATAGCCACACCGATTGATGTCAATTAAATGAGAACTATGTTAAACACATTCAAATGATCTGCCAAGGGTGTTCCTGCATCCATTTTCAGAGAATATAACTTCTTCCTCAGGAAGAGTTTATTCACAAAGGTTTTGCCCTAATAGATGTCTCCTAAATTCTTCCACAAATCACTTGCAGTCTTCTCCTCATGTACGTTCAAAATAACTAAGTCTGCAAGGCTTAGTCTTATGAGTCCTCTGGCTTTCCGGTCTACTGAATCCCAATCTTCTTGCCTCATGCCTGAAGGTTTCTGTCCACTCACTGCAATCCAAAAATCTTGGTCAGATAGCAGGTCCTCAATTTTAAGTTTCCATAACTCAAAAGTAGAGCCATTGAACTTCTCAATATCCATTCTTCCAGAAGTGCTTGTCATCTTAATCTGTAAACAAGTAGACACACTAATAGACTCCCACCGAAACAAATTAACACAAAAACCAACCCTATCCACAAGGATAACACAACTGGCTAGGCTCTAATACCACTTGTAAGGAAAGCACAGTGCGGAAAAATGCTTCGCTAATGTCAATTTGCAAGGGAAACAAGACTAGTGTGTTTTATAACTTTACAGAATACTAAGATTAGCATATATGAAACATAGACAATGTCAAAATTCAAACATACACAGAGATAAACACCATGAATTTACGTGGGAAAACCCTTCGGGAAAAAACCCACCATCGACAACAAGATCACTTTATTCTTAGCAAAGAAACTTTACAATAAAGTGTGTTATCACAACACAGATGTTCACTTTGATCACTTCGGTTACACACCACAGTATATGACTTATCATCATAACAACAACCATGTTTGAGTCTCCTCTTGGCTTCATATACATTTTCATGTCGATCATTCAACTATCAGTTTGCACCAATCGGTTAGACATCTAACTATATGCGTCGGTCTGCATTCACGAGAAAACAATTATCCCACATGCATCCAAGAATCAAACTGGTTCGTATTCAAAAAACCCTGGCTCAGACAAGTTGACTCCATCAAGTATCGGGAAGACAAACAATCAACTATCTTTAATGTGCGATCTTTCTCTCTACGTTTTGCCACGTGGCACACCTTGATTGATTTCAGGTCCCTGCTCTAACATCTTAGCACAACCTCACTATCCACTCGGAATTCTTCTTTGTCATTGGGTCACGATGGAAAGTCTCACGAACAATTCCCCATCTTGATCTAGCAACCACCGTCGGATCTTCTATGGTCACCATCTGATCATTTCAATTTGCTCGACCTTTAATTCACCTTAGCCACTCTCCTGTTGGGTCCCACCACTTGGTTTCCATGTCACTTGGAATATACTAACGAGCAGTTTCCCATTGTGACATAACAACCACCATTCAATCAACCTTGATCATTGTTCGATCATCTCCGATCTGCACAACCCTTATCTTGTCTAGACTGCTCACTTATGATGGGCCCCACCATGGTCGCCAAGTCGCAGGAAATAACATACATGCATATTTCCATAGCGGTAAAGCAATGATTGTTGGATCAGGATCTAAACTACAAGTCTTTTATCCTTTCATCCATCCGATAACTGATGCTACCCCGATGACCGAAGACGTCTTCGTCGGGTCATCGAGGTGACTTCAAACTTTCTACGCCAAGCTTCGATATGTCGAGTTCATCGGAAAAGGATATACCTGTTGGTATTTTCGTATGGTTTTGTCATTGATGTCAACACCTACTAACACTTATCAACTCTGGCACTTTGGAGGATCAGCAATGTTCACTGGCAAGCAAGTGACTTATGCACAGTCACTGGTATCTGGTACACCGGCAAGATATAATGTTCACCAGCACTTGGAATGATATGGAAAACACTTGGTTATGTCGAAGACATCACTTGGACACTTTGTCTTGGAGATTTGTTCATTGGCATATTCGTATTTACATATTTGTTGTTACCGGCAAATAGGTCCAGGTTATGCACTGACATGCTTATCTACTCCAGATCAGCATGACATGCTTTGGAGATGATTTTTTTGTTATTGTAAATGCATTAAGTCGACATGTTGAATTGGATATTGCATCGGCTATTGATTTACTTGTAATTGTTTTATTATAATATCTTTTAGAGCTGACCTACTAAAATTGGTCTTAGGTTATGGTATATATATAAGATCTTATTTGTAAGATTGATATTCGAAAAAAGGATAAGGAATTGTAAGAAGGTATATGAGAGAATAAGCAGAGCTATACACATAGACATCATTTGAAGGTGAAGAAAGGTATTTGTAAAGACAATCAGAACTACACTAGTACTAAATCCAACATATGAAAATGCTATTTTGAGTAGTACATTCTTATTGGATTTAACCATCCAATTGTAGTCAGTGTGACTCCTATTTGTGTTTGAGTTGTAAGCTCTAGGCGCTTGGCCTTTCTGCATGTGCAGACCCCATTTGTA
Source organism: Cryptomeria japonica (assembly GCF_030272615.1). Classification (NCBI taxonomy): domain Eukaryota; kingdom Viridiplantae; phylum Streptophyta; class Pinopsida; order Cupressales; family Cupressaceae; genus Cryptomeria; species Cryptomeria japonica. The sequence goes on from NC_081408.1 coordinate 188,142,777, forward strand.
TACACATACTATCTGCAATAGTATCATTTGATTGTGGGTAAGGTTTCCCATCATGGTTTTTACCCTTACAGGGTTTCCACGTACAACTATTGGTGTTATGTGTTGTGGATGTTATTGTCTTTCTGTTTCATGCATTAATCTTTACCAGTACTGTAATTAACTGATAAACTATCTACAGACATAAAGTTTGGTTTACCAGTATTAAGCATTAAGGTTGGTTAAGTCATTTTTGGTTTGAATTTATTTGACAATTGATTCACCCCCCCCCCCTCTCAGTTGTCTCCGAGACCTAACAATTGGTATCAAAGTTGAGTCCTCTTTTTGCAGAAGTTTAACAACTTGAGGAGATCCAATGTCTACTAACTATTTTAGGAAGGACAGTCCTAAACTTGATGGAACCAACTATGGAATATGGAAGATCAGAATGGAGACACATCTAAATTGCATTGGAAAGGACATCTGGGATGTTACAAAGAATGGCTATACAACTCCTACAACCAGTCAGCCTAATCCATCAAACTTGGCTAAAGATGAGGAAAATGATTGCAAAGCCAGAGAAGCACTTTTGAGCGCATTAACAAATTAGAAAATCATGGGATTATCAGATAGGTCTACTGCTAAAGCTGTTTGGGATCATTTAGAAACATTGAATGAAGGAGATTCCACAGTCAAAATTGCAAAACTTGAAAGCTTCTGGGTCAGGTATGAAAATCTGAAAATGGAAGAAGATGAAAGGATTTATGCTTTTATGGAAAGAGTAAATGAAATTGTTTTGGGTATTAAATATTGTGGAGGAACCTTAAGTGAAGATGAAATTGTTTCAAAAGTTTTAAGAGGATTGGCACCGACATATAAAATAAAAGTTATTGCTTTAAATGAGTTGAGAACAATGCCTAATACATCAATAACTAGGGATACATTGATTGGAAAACTTTCAGCTTTTGAAATTGAGGAATTTGGCTCTGTTGCTACTATAAAGACAGATTTAGCTTTTAAGGCATTAACATCATCTGCACCATCATTTGACAAGTCTGATTGGAAAGCCTTTTATGCAAGAGAACTTGAGGAAAGCAGGAGAGAAAATGAAGAACTTGAAGTACTATTTGCAAGGAAAATGCCTAAAGGTCCAGTTGGAAGTAATTATGAAGGTAAAGCACCCTTTAAATGTTTTAACTATAATAAGTTTGGTCATATAGCTTCTAGATGCCCTAATAGACATGCTAGACTAAGAGAAGAAGCTAGAAGAACATACAAGCCTAACCCTGAATATCAGAGATACAAATTTAAGAAGAATAAAGATAAATCTTGTTATCTCGTTGATGAAGGAGTCACTGATGATTCTGATGAAGATCCGGCAGACAGTGGATGGGTTTTTGTTGCTATAATAGAAGATCAATCGACATCTACTATTCAATTGGTAGAGCAGGCCCTAGCAGCTAAAGTTGAAGTTAAGGATGAATGGATCATTGATTCAGGATGTTCACATCACATGACTGGTGATAAAGGTAAATTCTTGAACTTTCAGGAATATAATGGAGGTCTGGTAAGATTTGGAAAAGACAAAGCTTGTTTAATCAAAGGAAAAGGTACAATATCTCTTGATGGAAAGCATAATACTGACAATGTTTACTATGTAGAAGGTTTAAAGCATAATCTTTTGAGTGTTGGTCAATTAGTTGAAAAAAGATTTCAGTTACAATTCAAGAATGATAAATGCAAAATTATAAACAGAACTGGTTTGGAAATTGCAACTGGTAATCAAACTACAGGTAATATCTTTCATTTGAATGAAGTGAAAAGACATGCTTGATTGCACATATTGATGAAAGTTGGCTATGGCATAAGAGACTTTGTCATGTAAATTTTGATTGCATGGTAAAAATCAGGTATACTAAGGCAGTTAGAGATTTACCTAAGATTGTCAAACCTCACAATCCAGTATGTAAGGAATGTCAATTTGGAAAACAAGCTAGAGCATCTTTTAAAAGTATTCCAAAAAAATCAAATAATGCTCTTGACTTAATTCATACTGATTTATGTGGTCCAGCTAGAACTAAAAGCTTACAAGGTGATTGATATTTCATGCTAATCATTGATGACTATTCTAGAATGTGTTGGGTTACTTTTCTCATAGAAAAATCAGAAGCACTTGGAAAGTTCAAACTATTCAATGCAATGGTAGAGAATGAAACCGGTAAGAAAATCAAATGTCTAAGATCAGATCAAGGAGGAGAATTCACATCTAAGGAATTTAATACATTCTATGAAGTGAATGGAATCAGAAGATAGTTATCAGCACCCCGGACACCACAACAAAATGGAGTTGTAGAAAGGAAAAGCATAACTATCTTGGATGCAGCTAGAAGTATGTTATCTGAAGAAAATTACCACATGTATATTGGAGTGAGGCAGTAAGCACAGTGGTCTACACATTCAATGAAGTTCACATCAAAGGAGAAATCGGTAAGACCCCTCATGAACTATGGTTTGATATTACTCCTACTCTTAAATATTTCAGAATATTTGCAAGTAAATGCTATATTAGAAGAGATGAGTATACTGACAAATTCGATCCTAGAAGTGATTAAGGAATATTTCTTGGTTATTCATCTAAGAGAAAGGCAAATAGATGTTTTAACAAGAGATTGCAAAAAATTGTTGAGAGTACAAATGTGAAGATTGATGAACAATTTAGAGGAACTTCAAGGTATATAAACTCTGAACCGGCAATAGAGATACTGACAAATGAAACTACATTGAATCCACCGGTACATAATGAAGATCCACTTACATCGGTATCATCTAAAAATTCCACTATAACTGAGGAACAACAACAAACAAAGACACCCCATTATGTAAGACTAAATCACTCTAAAAATTAGATAATTGGGAACAAATATCAAGGAGTTATGACAAGAGGAAGACTGGCAAATGAAGAGGTATGTCTTATTTCTCAAATTGAACCATCATCAATTAATGAGGCGTGAAGATAAACACTGGATTAAAGCTATGGAAGAGGAACTAGAACAAATTGAGAAAAATAACACATGGACATTAGTTCCTCGGCCTAAAGACAAAAATGTGATTGGAACAAACTGGGTATTTAGAAACAAACTCAATGAAGATGGTAAGGTAATTAGGAATAAATAAAGACTAAAGTGTAAGGGATACTCTCAGAAAGAAGGAATTGATTATAATGAAACCTTTGCACTGGTAGCTAGAATTGAGGCAGTCAGATTATTCTTGGCTTTTGTAGCACACAAGAACTACAAAGTATATCAACTCGATATTAAATGTGCATTTTTTAATGGAGATCTTGAAGAAGAATTTTACATTGAGCAACCTGATGGATTTTCTTTGACAGATAACAAAGATATTGTTTGTAGGTTAAGAAAAACTTCGTATGGGTTGAAGCAAGCTCCAAGAGCTTGGTATGCTAGATTGGATAAGTATCTTTTGAAGATTGGATTTTCTAAAGGTAATGCTGACAACAACTTATACTACAAAGTGACTAATGATGACATCTTGGTTATAGAAGTTTTTGTTGATGATATAATCTTTGGAGGAGAAGATGAATTATGTAAAGACTTTTCTATTGAAATGCAACATGAATTTGAAATGTCTATGATTGGAGAGATAAAATGCTTTTTAGGATTGCAGATTTCACAGATTGATAAAGGTATATTCTTGAGTCAATCCAAATACTTGAAAGAGTTACTAAAGAAATTTGGGATGGAGAACTCTAAACCGATAAGCACACCTATGACTACAAATGATAAATTACCACTAAGGGATGAATCTACACCTGTTAATCCAACTAGGTACAAATCTATGATAGGAGGCCTATTGTATTTGACACAAACAAGACCTGATATTATGAATGCAATATATATTGTTTCAAGATTTTAGAGTAATCCTAGAGAAAATCATGAATCAACAATAAAAAGGATATTCCGGTACTTACAAGGTACTACAAATCTTGGCTTATGGTATCCTAGAGATGAAAAATTTAAATTATGTGCATACACAGATGCAAATTAGGCAGGAGATGTGGATGACAAAAAAAGCACCACTGGCAGAGCATTTTTTCTTGGAAGCAGATTAATTTCTTGGTTGAGCAAGAAACAAAGTTGCACATCTTTATCAACAACAGAATCAGAATATGTTGCAGCAGCAACTAACTGTACACAGGTATTATGGCTTAAGCAAATGTTGAAGGACATAAAGGTAAATTGCAAGGAACCTATAACTATCTATTATGATAACACTGCAGCAATTGATATATCTAAGAATCTGGTATTACATTCTAAAACCAAACATGTTTCTGTCAAACTGAATTTTTTGAAAGAGAATGTTGAAGCAAAAGAAGTAAAACTGGTTTATGTGAATACTAAAGAGCAGATTGCAGATATTTTCACTAAACCTTTGCCTAAAGAGACCTTTGAATATCTTAGAGATCAGCTTGGGGTCATACCCCCAATGGTAGAGACTTAGATAGTTGATGTTTGTCATCAACCGACAGAATTAACAAAGAAATATTTTACTCCGGCTTTGATGAGGAGAGCTACTTCTCAGGGGGAGTAGTTGGCATACTGAATTGGTTGGTATTTTGTATTTACATTTTGTTTTGTATTGGCTTTGGCATTTGATGTCAAAGGGGGAGAGATATCTATGGAAAAACACATTATCTTTTGGGGATAGATTATTCATTGGGAGAGATTGTTACTTTGAGATTGATTACTCTCTGTATCTAAATTTTGATTTTAAAAGATTATTGGTTTTTGGTATTTGGCATTTCTGTTTTGGCACTTTGATGGTTTTTCCATATTGTGTTGCCATCAATGCCAAAGGGGGAGATTGTTGGTATTTTGGTATGGTTTTGTTATTGATGTTAACACCTACTAACACTTATCACCTCTGGCACTTTGGAGGATCCGCAATGTTCACCGGCAAGCACGTGACTTATGCACAGTCACCGGTATCTGGTACACCGGCAGGATATAATGTTCATTGGCACTTGGAATGATATGGAAAACACCTAGTTATGTCAAAGACATCATTTGGACACTTTGTCTTGGAGATTTGTTCATTGGCATATTCGTATTTGCATATTTGCTGTTACCGGCAAATAGGTCTAGGTTATGCACAGACAGGCTTATCTACTCCAGATCAGCCCGACACACTTTGGAGATGATTTTGTTGTTATTGTAAATACATTAAGCTAACATGTTGAATTGGATATTGCATCTGTAGCATCGGAATTAGGAATCATCAAAGCAATATATATAAAGACATATTAATCATTATTAGCTCAATTACAAAAGCATAATTGCAATGATCTAATCCTAAGCACACTCAATAGAGACATAAAAACAAAGCATTCAAAAGCAAAGATCATGCAAACCAGATGATGATTTGGATGCTTCTTCCATGCGGCTCCATTGTTCTTCTTTCTTCTCCAAATAGGTTTGTTGTGGATCTCACCTTCAAGTGCATACACCTAATTATGAAAGCAAGATTGACATTCAAGAATACTCGAAGCGTAAGTTCAATAATCTGATCAGGGATTACCAATTAGCCTTGATTGATGAAGATCATCCAATTTATAGAAGAATTGGAGAGATGCACAAATTAGCATGATAGTGATTCGAATAGAAATTCAAATCAATAATAGCAAAATTATGACATGTCTATGACAAATTGCTATGCAAGGATTATGACAATTCTATGACAAATTTCTATGTCAAGAATTTATGACAATTTATGACAAATTCTATGACAAATTTCTATGTCAAGAATTTATGACAATTTATGACAAATTCTATGGCAAATTTCTATGTCATTTCCATAAATTTAGGAGAGAAATAGGAGGAAATTGAATTTAAGAATTAAGAAATTAGAAAATTTAGAAAAATAGGAGGAATTAGGAAAATTAAGAATTAGAAATTAGGAAATTGATGGAAATTAGAAATTAGTGAATTAATCAATAATTTTTCATTTATTAATTAATTCATTCACAAAGAGGAATAATTAGCCAATTAAATGAATATTTAATTGTAATGAGAAGACTTAGGATAAATAAGTAATTTATTAATCCTAAAGGAAGAAAATGACAAGCAAGGTTAAATGACTAAATCATGAAACCCTAGAAGGCGAATTAGGTCTTGAAAGATAATTGACTCGATTTGATTTGATTTTGGATTGATAAATGACCAATGTTGATAAACGATTTTGATTGAGAAAATGCGCCAATTGACGAGGAACAATGGCAAATTGATCCAAATTGACACAATTGAGACAGATAACGATTAATGACAAATCGATCGCAAAATGACAAGATTGACAAAAAAGACAAGGATTAATGACAAAATAGATTGCAAAACGACAGGATTGAAAATGACCATGACTGATGACAAATCAATCGCAGAATGACAAGATTGAACATGACAATGATCGATGACAAATCGATCGTTAAAATGACAAGATTGAAGGATTGATGATAAATTGACAAGATTGACAGGAGGACAAAACCCTAATTAGGATTGACGATGTCCAAAATGATAAGATTGATCAAAATCATGACTGGATAATGTTGTCGACAAGACCAAATTTGAGGATGAGATGATTGAAGAATGTAGAAGAATGACTCGATGTTTGCAAATGATAAAGACCAAGTGCGAATCATAGGAGAAATGTTAATGCGACGCAAAAACCTAAAATGAGGCAATGCGCAAATGTTAAAGTATGACCTCGCAAGCGTTTGACCATTTTTAGGTGTCTACATTTTGCCCCTCTTTGAGACAATGTGATTTTGAGCGTTGTTTCAAAGAACAATAATGAAAATGCCCCAGACAATAATAATGACATATGCATGCCCCCTCGAGGAATTGGTCAGAAACATGTAGAAAAGAGGCCAATTGATCGATAAAAATGATAGGATCGAACGGACTGACAATCGGAGATCAGATGCATGAAGGAAAAGCAATTTAAGGTGTACAAGACTGCAACCAACATAAGATGGAGAGGATGCACGTCCATCTATGCAATGACAAAGAGCTATAAATGAGACCAAGAAGGTGAAAATTGCTCATTTGCACTAGCCAAAGAGGAGGATTTATTGCTCTGGACAAGGACACGTGCAGAGAGATGGTGAACATTCCAATGGCGGATCACCTTGGGGAATGTGTACACACATTGAGACGACTAGAGGATGCAAGAGCAGCAGTATGTATCTCGAAAACCCATGTTTTCAATTTGATGAATTTGACTCGTTTGCGGGACATTGCGGGGCCCACAGGGGATGCAAAAGGGGACTTCTGCGCTTGTGTAATCTAATTCTGCGCTTGTGTCAGGTGTTCTGCGCTTGTGTAGGAAGACACAAGTGCAATTTACCTGACACAGGCACAGGTTCTCTGACACAGGCGCAAGAGTGCATGAAAACCTTAGTTTTGGTCAAAATGACATGCAAATGATCGGAAAAGGGGGGATAAGGGTAGGATAGGTCAATGTAGATGAAAAACACCCTGAGTGGACATAAAAATGAGGAAATGCAACCCGTAGGAGCAAACCCTAAAACTGACAAAAAAGATGCCCCGATTGTGATGCAGAGTCGACAGTATCCGTTGATCACGCGGGAGAATTGACCAGACTGTTTCATGCTACGACATAGACTCAGGAGCATAGAGAGAGACACATTAGTAGGACTGGGGATATATTACATCACATACATGCCCGAGATTAGGGCAAACACAAGATTGCTTACCGCATTGGCAGAGCGATGGCATTCGGAGACCTCCTCTTTCCATTTGGCGACTGGAGAGGCGACAATGACTCTAGAGGATGTATGGCGCATCCTTTGCATTTCGATACATGGGGAGATGGTAGAGTACGACCTAGTGACAGGTAGAGATGCGTTATGCAGGCTATTTGAGTGCGACACAGATGATCTGGACATTGTCAAGAGGGAGATCGGTTGGGAGAGCATGGCTTCCGAGTATGACCGATGATATGTGGTGATAGCAGTTGTGATAGCATGTCTTCTAGCAGGTGACAGACGCGGTCATGGATTCCCTATTGGCTGGGGAAGGGTGCTAGAGTGGATGGCGACAGAGGGGACAGTGTATGCATGGGGACCATGTGTACTAGCTATGCTCTATTTTCAGCTGCATCAGATAGCGTATCAGGGAGTGTAGACACTGAGCTGCGGAGTCACATTGCTTCAGGTATGGGCATTTGAGCACATTGCCATATGTCGACCGATTACAGAGAGACAGATTATACCACACCGACCATATGTGTATAGCTATGGGGGAGCACTGAGACAGGGTCCTTTTGGATATATATTGTACTGGCGACATGAGCTAGACAAACTGACAGAGTTCATATGGAGGCCATATCGAGATTGCCCCGGATGGTCAGATGACAGTGATGAGCTACCGTATTGTAGACAGGAGAGGTACTTGATTGGGTGACCAGTGAACCGCCAGAGAGTGATCGAGATGTACCTGCCAGAGAGGGTCAAACGACAGTTTGGAGAGATGCAGGATGTACCTAGGAGGATGGCATGCTTTGCCCGATCTCACAGAGAGACGAGTCAGTGGGGGAGTATGATTCAACCACACATAGCATATGCCGACTTTGCATAGCTACAACAGAGACAGTGGGAGTGGTGGTCAGATGTGGTGGATGTTGGGATGACAGAGGAGTATGAGACATGGTTTGCACGACGACGGCCAGTGCCTTTGACTAATCCTGATATTCCAGTACCGAGGAGACAAGAGGACTTCCCACTCACAGGAGAGGAGGGAGATGATGAGGATGAGGAGGATGACGAGGATGAGGAGGATGACAGAGACGGGGGAGATGATGGTGGGGAGGATGATGACGACGAGGGTGATGAGGATGACAGGGATGGAGATGATGGATATGATGGTGGTGAGGACGATGATGAGCCAGACTCAACGGATCAGGAGACATTGCAGGATATTCCTATAGAGCCGGAGACAGCTAGGACAGAGGAGATGGAGATGTGCAGGGCTACCATAGCGAGTCAACAGGACTATATTGCGACATTGGAGAGAGAGCATGAGCAGTTCAGAGCAGAGATAGCTAGACTCATAGAGGCTCAAGATACAGCCATAGCTCAAGCAGAACGAGAGGGACAGAGAGTCACTGAGTTCATTGGGTCGATTAGGGATGCCAGTGCATGGGAGATGGCACAGATGCTGGTAGAGACCGGCAAGGAGAGACTGTATTGGAGGACACTATATGAGAGTGCAGTTCCACCAGAGTGGAGAGCACCTTCATATCGGGCACGATCAAGGACAGAGAGCAGGTCACACTCTCAGATGTCATTAAGCAGCATGGGGGTGAGTGGACCTATGAGACCACCACAGCTAGGACCAGGAGGGACATCATCTATGAGACATGGCAGGGATGAGGAGGACAAAGGGAGCACCCAGTGACAGAGGCACATGCTCCTTATGACAGACAGTGGACATTATGTAGTTTGACATGTTGTAGTCAGCCTGCGGGCCACACTTAGGACAGACAGTCCGATTTTGTACTCCGATATTATAATGATATGTGATATAAAATGCATCGATATGATGGGATGCAATATTTTATGATTTGTAGTTATTTTGCTATGTATGGATGACTTATGTACTTGTTTATGAACATGTATGGATGTATTTTTATGTATTTTTGATGTATTTATGAAATGAAATGGATAAAATGCTTGATGTAATGCATGAGATGATGTTTGATATAAATGAAAATGTACTAACCAATGAATGCAGGATGCAGCATATGTGTGGATATCGGAGCACTAGACCGAACTGACTATCCGGACTGACGGAAGAAATGTTAGTAAGAAGAAATAAGACAAAGGAAAATTAGAGATGACAAAAAACTTGCTTTCAGTAATGCACTTTGTAGGTGAGAATCTTTATTTTTATGTAGCAAAATGGATGCGTAGCGTCATGGCATTGAAGGCCAGAGCTGAAATGCAACCCTTTTTGCAAAAGACAGACACATCACAGACAAACGACAATCATAATCAAAAAAGAAAGGGATCATGAGCCATCCCGGTCACTCTAAATCACTCAGTGACATCATCGAGCAACATAGGAACATGATCGAAGATAAATCAATAAAAAGATAAGATGCGCAATTTCTAATAAATCAAACAAACACCTTGATCTTCATTGTCAAAAGTTGAAAGTGCTAATAGGATGATCATGCTGTCTGGTTTCAGGAAATGCGGTACCCTGTCTAAGACAGGACATAGTCTGGTTTCGAGTATACCACACCCTGTATAAGACCCATGATAGTAGAGACAAGGACAAATGATAGTGATGCTGATGTTCGGTTGATATGACAATTTTGATCAGTTTGAATGTCTGGTTTGAATGAAAAAAAGTTCATCTGTTAATGCATGATTTCATTAAAGCACAGCGTGAAATGGATTGCGAGTGTAGTTGGATGAATGCTCAGTGATTTGTCTAATGCACAAAAGGAATAATTTATTACAAAATGTTTGTTTTTGTTTTTGGAGTTTTACAATTTTTTTGAAATTTTTTCAGGACTTTATTTGACTTTTTAGGGGGTTTTTTCAGTACATTATTCAATTTTATGACTTTTTTCAGGACATTATTCGATTTTTTTGGATTATTTCAGGACATTATTTGATTTTTATGACTTTTTTTAGGACATTTTTTGATTTTTTTTGGATTATTTCAGGACATTATTTGATTTTTATGACTTTTTTCAGGACAGTTTTCAATTTTTTTTGGATTATTTCAGGACATTATTTGATTTAAACGCTCCAGTGATTGATCATGACGAGGGGAAGGCACCCAATGTGCACTTAAAAGACACATAGACTGGGACCAAAACATATGTACAAGAAACTGGAGTAGGCAAGACAGTGATGTTGACCAATAACAGGCCTGGAATAGAACATTGGGTCGAGACCAAGATAGGCATGATAAACCGGCCGAGAGAAAGCATATCTAGAAGTCATGATAGATGATGGAGTGAAAATCTCATTACTCATGGCGCCTGATTGCCAGGTTTTCACCATGGTACTTGCCCAAAGCGCCTGTTTGCTAGGTTTTCACTAGAGGGCGAATCATATTTTGCTTTTTTACTTTTCTTGCTTTTTGCTTTTTTTCTCTTTTTTTTTCTTTTCATTTTTTTGTATTTTTTTGCTTTTTGATTTTTTTTGTAATTTTTCAGGATCATATTTGAAGAAATATCTGACGGAAAACTATGCCCAGTATTTACGAAGATGCATGCTATTGATAGGATCAGATAGAGGTTCACCTTCTGGAGTCGCAAGCTGATATGCCCCCGAGCCATAGGCTGCAGTTACTATGAAAGGCCCAACCCAATTAGGTTCAAACTTGCCCTTGATGATGTCAGTAGACTATGCATTCTTGGGATTTGCCTTTAAAACTAGGTCTCCCACTTTGAAGTGTCACCCTTTGACCTTCTTATTATAAGAGCGACGGAGAAGGTTTTGATATGCTTGCAAATGTGTCAGAGTTGTTTGACGTTTCTCATCTAACATCTCAAGCTGATGCAGTCGAGAGACTCTGTGTGTCTCATCATCAATTAGGTGTTGCAAGGAAACCCTCAAGGAAGGAATCTCGACTTCCAAAGGTAAAATGGCTTCCGCACCATACACCAAGGAATAAGGTGTTGCGCCAGTAGGGGTGCGGATAGAAGTGCGATAGGCCCATAGTGCTGGATTTAACTGTATGCGCCAATCTCGACCAGCATCATTGACAACTTTCTTCAGGATCTTGATAATGGTTTTATTTGATGCTTCAGCTTGACCATTACCTTGTGGATAATACGGACTAGAAAAATGATGCTGAATATGAAACTTGTCACAGAGTTCTTTAACATCTTTATTCTTAAAAGGTCGACCATTATCGGTGACTATGGAAAGGGGTACCCCATATCTGCATATGATATAGTTCAACAAGAATTTTGAAATTTGGACACCAGTGATATAAGTCATGGGGATAGCCTCGATCCATTTGGTAAAATATTCTGTAGCTGTAATAATGAACTTGTGTCCATTTGCAGATGTTGGGTGAATCTTGCCAATAAGATCCAATCCCCACTGAGAAAAGGGCCATGGAGATATAACAGAATGAAGCTCTTGAGTTGGTGCATGAATATAATTTCCATGGATCTGGCACTTGTAGCACTTTTTAACAAAATCATGAACATCTTTTTCCAGAGTGGGCCAATAATACCCAGCACGAATCAACTTTTTGGCTAAGCTAAGACCATTGAAATGACCCCCACATATACCATCGTGAACCTCGTGTAAAGCCGTTTGTGCTTCGTCAGAATCCAAACACCTGAGGAGGGTATGGTCAAAAGAACGGCGGTAAAGGGTGTCGGCGATGATGACATATTTGGCTGTCTGTCGGATAAAGGCTCAGCGTTGGTTAGCGGAAAGGTTAGGTGGTAAGGTCTGGGATTTCAAATACTGATATACGTCATTGTACCATGGGGAATTGGGACCAACAAGAACGCACATCACATCACCTGTCAGAATGTCAAAAGATGGGACCAGCAATTGTTCAACCAAGAATTCACACTTGTCCATATTATGAGGCATATTCAACATGGAAGCGATTGTAGCCATTGCATCTGCCAACTTCTTTTGCATTCTTGACACTTGACTAAACTAGATAGCTATGAATTTTGTCTTGAAGAAATCTACCATGTGCTTATAAGGAATAAGCTTTTCATCTTTTGTTTCGTAGTCATCATTCACTTGTTGAATGACTAATTAAGAATCTCCATAGACTTGCAAATGCTTGATATTCCAGTGGACTGCGACTCGGAGTCTTGTAACCAATGCTTCATACTCTGCAATGTTATTGGTATAGTGGAAAGTTATTCTGTAGGACTTTGGAATAGCGTCACCTTGAGGGGTGACAAATAGAATACCAGCTCCGGACCCAAACTTGGTATGGGATCCATCAAAGTATAACTTCCATTCATTAGATGGTGTGAGAGAAAAGACTGATTCATCTGGAAAATTAGTCAACATGGGATGATCGTCAGAAATAGGAGCATCTGCAAGTTGATCTGCTATGATTTGTCCTTTTATCGCCTTTCACTCCATATACTCAATGTCAAATTCACTGAGAATCATGACCCACTTTGCTAGGCGACCCGTCAAAGCTGTTCGGCTAAGCAAATATTTTAAAGGATCAATTTTTGCAACCAGCAATGTTTGGTGGCTTAGCATATAATGTCGGAGCTTTTGTGTTGCAAATACCACTGCTAAGCATGCCCTCTCAATAGTTGAATAATTTAATTCATAACCAACTAGTGTCCAGCTGATATAATAAATAGCTCTTTCTTTTCCATTCCCATCTTGTTGAGCCAAGAGAACTCCTAATGCTGTTTCAGTTGCAGAGATATATAATAAAAAGGGCTTGCCTTCTATAGAAGGCATTAGAATAGGCGGTGACAGCAAATAGTCTTTGAGAGCTTGAAAGGCTGATTGACATTGCTCAGTCCATTTAAAAGCGACACCTTTGTGTAGTAGATGTTGGAATGGATGACATTTGTCGGCCAACTGAGCTATGAAGCAACGAATTGACTGGAGCTTTCCTTGCAGACTTCTTAATTGCCGGAGGTTGGAAGGTGGAGGCATATCCATTATTGCTTTGACCTTGGCGGGGTCGACCTCAATGCCTCGGTGAGAAACAATGTATCCGAGTAATTTGCCAGCTGTAACACCAAAGACACACTTTTTTGGATTGAGCCTGAGTTTTTAGGTCTCCATTCTATCAAAGATTGGGCCCAAGATGGCTAGATGACTATCTTTGGTAACAGATTTGCATAACAAGTCATCAACATAATCCTCCATCAAAGTATGCATGAAATCATGAAAGATTGTCATCATTGCTCTTTGATATGTTGCACCGGCATTTTTGAGACCAAAGGGCATCACATTCCAGCAATAGGTGCCCCAAGCACAGGTGAATGTTGTCTTATGCTGATCTTCAGGTGCAATGCGGATTTGGTTGTAGCCGAAGAAACCATCCATTAGTGAAAGCATCTCATAACCAGCCGTCATGTCCACTATGATGTCTATGTTTGGCAATGGAAAATCATCCTTAGGGCAGGCTTTATTCAGGTCCCTGAAATCTGTGTAGATCCTGATGCCCCCAGTTACTTTGCTAACTAGTACTAAATTGGAAATTCAATCTGCATAATCAATGGGTCTAATGAAGCCCACATCTAGCAATTTTTTTAGCTCCACTTTAACCAAAAGAGCCACCTGAGGATGCATCTTTCTAAGTTTTTGTTTGACGGGCTTAACACCTGCTTTCAATGGCAAATGATGAAGGACTAACTCTGGATCGAGGCTAGGCATATCTGCATAAGACCATGGAAAGTTGATCTTCTTCTCCAGAAAGAAATTGATAAAATCTATCTTCTCTTGTTTTGACAAAGAGGCAGCAAAGTGAATGACCTTAGGGTTGTCAGGTGTACCCAAATTGATTTCCTCGGTCATCTCAACAAGAAATGTTGATTTGTCTTGAATTGATAGGGGTACGTCCACTCTTCCACCTTTGGGCGCCTCAGAAAGGTTTTCACCCGCAGGTACGTCTTTTATTTTTACTTTTGTATGATCAGAGAGTGCCTTACAGTTTTCACTCAAAGATCTATTCTTTTGATTTTTTTCTTTTTCTTTTTCTTTTTCATGACTGGAAGAGGGAGTTGACTCCCCAAAATATGCCGTTGAATTCAGGTCAATAGCAAATCCTGCCTTATGATCGCCCTGTGGTATGCCTTCCCGTAGTCCCAGGAATTTTGCAATTGCTTCGTCATTTTGAAAACAGTCCAATGTGAGCGATTCTTGTTGGTCATATTGGATAAGTTGGGGATATATGAGAGGCATGTCATCATCAGTTGTAAGGATAGAGAGGGCTGATATGGTAAAAATATGAACATCCATGGTGTCACTATCCGAACTGCTTGTATCAGATTCAGAGCTTGGATCCCAAAATGACTCTATCCAAGCATGAGGACATGTTTTAGGAAGAGGAGTTATTTCATGTTTGTCTTCCATGGGCAAATTATCAGGTTCAATGAAGATATTATCAAGGGCATAGGAGCTAGAAGAAAAGGAACTCCACTCCCATTCATTAGAATCAGTCTCGGGTCGGGTATCCTCAGGTGTTATTTCATCGTCAGAATCACGCCCTTTTCGACATGTGGACCTTTTGGTAGATGTGGATCCAATTTGTAATGGTACAAAACCTAACCCTAAAGTTGGGGGTCACCTCTTGGGTATGACAGGTTCTAGCCTTCCATTGTTGTTCAGGCCTAAGCCACTGCAGCCATCATATCCTTTCTTTTGCAGCATAGTAAATCCTTTGCCATACAATTCCACTGGCAACTTGACAGGTGGGGTTTCAATTGGATCTTTATAGAGCCAATCTATGACATCATCATCTATAGTTTCTTTGTCAAGTTCTCCCCATCTTGCAAATGTAGTGGGAGGCTGATATTGAATAATGACCTTGGGCTCCTTTTGCAATAAATGTGGTTTTCCATATGATTTTGGAGACATCGGCAAATTCCCAATGAGGAAGGTTTGGTCCATTGAATATTCTCCACACCCTTGGTCCTGTATCTTTAGTTTTCCTTTGACAGCATCTAACAATGCACTGGGATCCACATAACCATCTGATTTGGCTTCTCTATTAACTGGGACTTGCTGCTGAGGAGTATCCTTTAAGGTAGCACAGAACTTAAATGGATTAGGATCTCCTGGAATTGTTATCTTAGTTCCGTTGTAAGGATATTTTAGACATTGATGATAGGTGGATGGAACTGCCTTCATTGCATGGATCCATGGATGGCCAAGAATCATATTATAAGGGAGATCAAGGTCTAGGACTTGTAGGAAAGTGTTTTCCATTACTGGACCAACTCTGATAGGCAGTGTAATTATCCCTTTGGATGGGCGTTCAGCATCATCATAGGCTTTAATTGTTATCCTTTTGGAAGCATCAATGTCATTTTCTATATATCCGAGGCCAATGACCACTCTCAAGGTGCAGATATTAAGACCCGCTCCACCATCTATCAAGACTCACCGGATTTTGCAATTATGGACAAAGACTTCTAGGTGCAAAGGGTCATTATGGGGAAGCTTATCAGGTGAGATATCACTATCAGAAAATGCGACACTTTGGGAAACAGCTAAATGTCCAATCCGTGCTTGAAATTGGTCAACATCAATATCTGTTGGGACAGTGGACTCAGTCAAATCTTTATCTAGGACTGCACGATGCATAGGAGACATTTTCAACAACCCTAGAATGGATATTTGTGCAGGTGTTTTTCCTAGATGATCCAAAAGATTATACTGACTGGCAGGAATTGGTTTGGGAGGAGCCGCAGGAGCTCCTTTCAAGATTATTTTGGATCGACGAATGGTGACTGCGCAAGAAGGATCTTGTCCTTTTATTCTCAAGGTGGAAACATACTCATTTGACGCATGAAAACAATTAATAACATTGTGATAACCAGTATTTGCATAATGGGCCGTTTGAGCTGAGTTGGAAGAAGACGCTTTACCCTTGTCATGATCCAGCAAAGGAGTTTTGAAAATGGTATGATCAGTGTTGGAGGTCGGATGGGGTGGATCTACCTCAATTACTCCTTGCTCTAATAAATCTTGAATCATGTGTTTTAATTGAAAACATGAAGCAGTTTTATGTCCTTTGGACCGACGATACTCACAGTATGCATTATCATTCCACCAATGCGGCTTTACCACTGGTTCTACCTTAATATCTGGTAGCTTGATAAATTTCGCTTGTATTAATTGCTTCATTACTGATTCGATAGGTTCTCCCAATGGCATAAATTATCGAGGAGGCCCATCCCACGATTGGAAGGGTTTACGTTGTTGATTTTGGTGTTGGCCTTGTTGTTGATTATATTGTTGAGCATGCTGTTGTTGAGCATGTTGTTGATATTGCGGCGGTTGAGCATGCTGTTGATATTGCAGCTGTTGAGCATGCTGTTGATATTGCGGCTGTTGAGTAACATTGCTCCTTGGTGTTGGATTTTGTTCCATAGTGGACATGTTAGGAACACTCAATTTCTTGATTGTGAATGGGGGTTGATTTGCATTCACCACCCTCGCATCAACAACACCATCATTAGTGACATTCTTGTTCTTATACCAAAATCTGTTTCCGTCCCCTGAATAATTTGTGTTGTCATTATCTTTATTGAGCTTGATAATTCCTTTAGCTACAAGAGCCGTTTCAATGCTCATTCCTTTCTTAATGAGTTTCTCTATAGTACTAGGACTTTTTAATTTTAGCTCATACATCATTTCTGGGACCAAATTCTAGATAAACAGATTCACTTGCTATTCTTCAGGTATATCGAGAGAAGAATGACTATACAAACTTCGCCAGCATTGCAAGAAAGTCACTAATGGTTCACCTTGCTTTTGCTTGGTATTGCATAAATCTGACATAGTCACATCACTGTCGATATTAAATGCAAAATGAGATAAAAACTTTTGAGCCAATTCCGACCAAGTCTTTATATTTCTTGGGAGATGTGAATACCAATCCATGGCTTGTCCCGTGAGACTTCATGCAAATAATCGCATTAAATATGTCTCTTCATAGCTCACTTCCGTACACACCGCAAAAAATGCTCGAATGTGATCTTTTGGATTGCCATTCCCTTTATATTTCTCAAAGTTAGGTGCCTCAAAATGCTTAGGGAATGGAGGCATGTATACACTCTTGTCAAATGGATTGGGACATAAATCTTGATCTGTATACAACTTCTTTGTTCCTTTAGTTTCCAATGCATCAACTTTTCGTTGCAGCTTCTCAAGTTGTTGCGCAATTGTATCAGATTTTAGAGGTCCATTATTAATCCCAGTTGGTATTCTTTGTTGATATATCGCATTTCCAATCGGTTGTTGATACTCTGCAATAGGCACTTTTTACGTTTCCGGCATATAAAGTTCTTGGTACATCTCTTGTTGTTGCGGTTGTGCTATACCTTGATACTGACCTTGTTGTTGTGCTTCTTGGAGCCTAGGTTGATATTGCAATTGAGTAGGTTGTTGATATTGCATAGGCACCACTTGTGGTTGTGAAGTAGGATAGCTTGTTTGCCTTGGCACATATTGAGGCACATGTTGGTGTTGAGGCTGACACATAGGAATTTGTTGACTTTGTGCCAATTGTTGTCGTGGTGTATATCCCATCAATTGTAAAAAACTTTGTTTAGATGGTTTTCATTTTTTTTCCTTAGGATGGCGTATGGCACTTGCAGTAACTTGCTGTGTTACTTGTCCAATCCATTGTGATGGTTGCAAGTTTGCGTTAACTTGTAATGGTGCCGAAGGCGCTGCAATTTCTTGTCGAATGCGATATTGTTGTTGTTGCACATCATTTGTTTGCACATTCGATTGTACCTTTTGTATATTATTCAACCGTTGCAACAATTGTTGTTGGTACAAACCACTATCCGTAGCTCTTTGTGTCGCCATTATCAAAGGATCTGTCGCAATAGTGTTTGGTAAAAATATTGAATTTAACGGGACATAAGAACTTTTTTGCATCGTGGAATTGCTTTGGACATTATTGACATTAGGCATTCCAGTTGTGAAGCTTTCTTGTATCTTAGATGTTGATCCAATTTTATGCATATTAGGAACTACTTCTTGTTGAGAGATATTTGTCAATATTTGCGTAGTCCTTGTTTGATCTTGTGTTGCAGGTGTTACATTGAATAGCGGATTATTTATTGTCTCAAATGGTGACTTTTGAGGAATAGTCACTGTCAATGCCTTTGAAGAACGTTTACTCATTAAGGTAGGCTAAGTTTCAGGTTGCACATTTTCTTCAGTTGGATGTGGGGAGAAACTTAACAACTCACCACCTTGTTGTTTTTGCACACTGACTTGTTCGTTTGAAGAGGTCACATTACTCATCATGTTAAGATATTTTTGTGGAAACATCTTAAAGACTTTACTCAAGAACTTATCCATCTTTTTTGTTATCTTTGGATTCTGAAGGAACATGTCAATATCATCTGAATCATTAGAATCGGATGGAGAGTCTGGTTGGATATTTGGATTTGTTTCTTGGTGAATGCCTTGACCTAAACCAAATCCTTGTGAGAGAGTTGGTTCTTCATACAATGTTTGTATTTCCTGTTGCAAGCTGGACTGATTCCAATTGAATGGTGCATTTCCTCTTGGAGTTGGTGGGACACTCCCTTGTCCTGGTTTCATAGGTACAAACACTGGTTCATATAATGGTGGCGGTCCAAGCTGAATCATTCCATATGGTGGTAGAGATGTGTTTGATGAACCTTCGACTTGCACTGTTTGACTAGTTTGAAACTGGGAATTTGCTATGTCGTCCATGGGTTGATACATTGGTTCACTCATCTTCTTAGATCTTGATCTTGTCTCAACAGGCATGTCACTTATGCAATGCAATGTTTTTTGGAATTTTTCAAAGACAATATATCACAAGACAAGAGAAACATATTCCATCAATCATTGTCTAATCACAAAAGGCATCACACACGAATCAAAAACATTAGACATTAGCTCAATCACAAAAGCAAATTGCAATGATCTAATCCTAAGCACACTCAATAGAGACATAAAAACAAAGAATTCAAAAGCAAAGATCATGCAAACCAGATGATGATTTGGATGCTTCTTCCATGTGGCTCCATTGTTCTTCTTTCTTCTCCAAATAGGTTTGTTGTGGATCTCACCTTCAAGTGCATACACCTAATTATGAAAGCAAGATTGACATTCAAGAATACTCGAAGCGTAAGTTCAATAATCTAATCAGGGATTACCAATTAGCCTTGATTGATGAAGATCATCCAATTTATAGAAGAATTGGAGAGATGCACAAATTAGCATGATAGTGATTCGAATAGAAATTCAAATCAATAATAGCAAAATTATGACATGTCTATGACAAATTGCTATGCAAGGATTATGACAATTCTATGACAAATTTCTATGTCAAGAATTTATGACAATTTATGACAAATTCTATGACAAATTTCTATGTCATTTCCATAAATTTAGGAGAGAAATAGGAGGAAATTGAATTTAAGAATTAAGAAATTAGAAAATTTAGAAAAATAGGAGGAATTAGGAAAATTAAGAATTAGAAATTAGGAAATTGATGGAAATTAGAAATTAGTGAATTAATCAATAATTTTTCATTTATTAATTAATTCATTCACAAAGAGGAATAATTAGCCAATTAAATGAATATTTAATTGTAATGAGAAGACTTAGGATAAATAAGTAATTTATTAATCCTAAAGGAAGAAAATGACAAGCAAGGTTAAATGACTAAATCATGAAACCCTAGAAGGCGAATTAGGTCTTGAAAGATAATTGACTCGATTTGATTTGATTTTGGATTGATAAATGACCAGTGTTGATAAACGATTTTGATTGAGAAAATGCGCCAATTGACGAGGAACAATGGCAAATTGATCCAAATTGACACAATTGAGACAGATAACGATTAATGACAAATCGATCGCAAAATGACAAGATTGACAAAAAAGACAAGGATTAATGACAAAATAGATTGCAAAATGATAGGATTGAAAATGACCATGACTGATGACAAATCAATCGCAGAATGACAAGATCGAACATGACAACGATCGATGACAAATCGATCGTTAAAATGACAAGATTGAAGGATTGATGATAAATCGACAAGATTGACAGGAGGACAAAACCCTAATTAGGATTGACGATGTCCAAAATGATAAGATTGATCAAAATCACGACTGGATAATGTTGTCGACAAGACCAAATTTGAGGACGAGATGATTGAAGAATGTAGAAGAATGACTCGATGTTTGCAAATGATAAAGACCAAGTGCAAATCATAGGAGAAATGTTAATGCGACGCAAAAACCTAAAATGAGGCAATGCGCAAATGTTAAAGTATGACCTCGCAAGCGTTTGACCATTTTTAGGTGTCTACAACATCGACTATTGATTTACTTGTAATTGTTTTATTATAATATCTTTTAGAGCTGACCTACTAAAATTGGTCTTAGGTTATGGTATATATGTAAGATCAATATGTGAAAAAAGGATAAGAAATTGTAAGAAGGTATATGCGAGAACAAGCAGAGCTATACACGCAGACATCATTTGAAGGTGAAGCAAGGTATTTGTAAAGACAATCAGAACTACACCGGTATTGAATCTAGCATATGAAGATGCTATTTTGAGCAATACATTCTTCTTGGATTTAACCATCCAATTGTAGTCAGTGTGACTCCTATTTGTGTTTGAGCAGTGAGCTCTAGGCACTTGGCCTTTCTGCATGTGCAGACCCCATTTGTATACACATACTATCTGCAGTAGTATCATCTGATTGTGGGTAAGGTTTCCCACCGTGGTTTTTCCCCTTACAGGGTTTCCACATACAAATATTGGTGTTATGTGTTGTGGATGTTATTGTCTTTCTATTTCATGCATTATCCTTTATCGATACTGTAATTAACTGATAAACTGTTTACCAGCATAACGTTTGGTTTACCGGTATTAAGCATTAAGGTTGGTTAAGTTATTTTTGGTTTGAATTTACTTGACAACTGATTCACCCCCCCTCTCAATTGTCTCTGAGACCTAACAATACCGATAGAGTTCATAGATTTTCTTCACACTGCTTCATCGACCAGAGTTAACCCGATCAGTATGAATAAAGGTCAAGTGAATTAGAGGCATAATTCCAATAGGGATAAGAGGACAAGTGGACTCAACTACCTCCAAAGATGTAGGAAGGTTGGAGAGAATATAGGGAGGTTGAGGAATGTGTGTACGTACACATTATTTGAAGAATAAATTTGGAAGTTTGAAGATAATGGTGCATATTAATATTAAAAATATTAGTATCTTAGCCACATTATTGATGAGTTGGAAAAGAAGAAGTGATGTGGAGATGAGGGTGAGCTGGAAAAGGGAGATTAAATAATTAAGAAATTATTTAATTGATGAGACTATAGAATAGTGGATAAAAGTATAATTAAATATTAGATATTTAATTAATTGGGTTAGAAGAAAGGGATATAATGAATTAAATAATAAAATATTTCAATTAAATTAATTAATAGAAGAATATGAAATGAATTAAATAAATTAACCTTTTCAAATTAACTATTTAATAGAAGAATAATTATTAAATAAATATTAAATATTTATTTAATTACTCAGAGCCAATTTAATGTGTATACATTTTATGCCTCTTTGAAATGATGTTGAGACAACATCGTTTCAAAGATTAAATCAAGTCTCGATAATGCCCTTGACGAAGATAAAAATTTTGATTGTGTGCCCCCTCGGGAGATTGATCGTGAAATCATTGAAAAATTTGACTGGGCGATTAATCTCACGATAATTGATTGAAAAGATTTGAAAATAGGCCTCTCAATTAAATTCATTTTTGAAAAATAAATAAAATTGCCCCACTTGAAACATTAATTACCCCTTCAAAAATAAAAAAGGTAAAAAATAAAATTAACCTAGGTCAATTTTATCCTCATTTGCAATTTACCAGCTTTTGGAGAAAAAGGAATTGGAGTGTTGAGCTGGCAAGATGGTGATCCAGTATGAGAGCCATTGATTTGAGCGCATTCACTGATACCAAAGACCTACTGAGTATGGCCCACTGGTGAGCGACCTATCCTGATCTTGGTTTTGAACTTTCCATACAAGTTTTCATTTTTTTTCGCACGTTTTAGACTAGTTTTAATTTTTTTGATTTTCAACATTTTTCATTTTCTGCATTTGTTTGGTAGTTTAGCGTATCTGTCATTTTTGTTAACGCATTTGATAGTTTAGCACTTTTATCTTGTATATTCACACTTTTGTTAGGTTTGTTAGCGTTTTTGATTGGTTAATGCTTGTGTTTATTATGTTTGCGCATTTGATCGCTATGTTAGCGCTTTTACTTGAAGTCATGCTTTTGCTTTGTATGTTCACACATATGTTGAGTTGGGTAGCGCTTTTGACTCATTCAGTGCCTGTGCTGATTTGGTTAGAGCATTTGTTTAGGTGAACAACACGTGGTTAAAATTGAAGTTTTTTATTTTGGCATATTTAAAATTCAATCAGATGAATTTGATTAGACAATTGATGTGTGAATTTGATAAATTGACAGCCAATTGATGATGATTGATCATTTATTTAATTAATTTGATTGATACAAAGATTGTTGAATGCTTGATAGATGTTTTGATTGATAGGATATATGTTTGTTTGTCTGATTGATGATTTGATAGAAGCTCGAAGAGACCAATTTTGTCTCTGATAAAGAGCTTGATTTATTGATCATTTGACTGATAGCCTAATTTTCTTGATAGAAAAGATTTGATTGAAATAATGATTTGATACGATAGATGATTGATAGATAACTTGTCTGATTAAACAGGAGAAACTAGATGTTCTCCAGTGTCGGGAAAAATTCCCAACTATGCACCATTTAGTCCCAGAGTTGACTTAGGATGAGATTAGACATATTGATGCCCATGGATTATGTCATTTGTTATACATGCCTGAAATTACACATAATATGGGTCTATTGACCGCATTAGCTGAGAGATGGCATAGCGAGCACAACACATTTCACCTACCCACTAGTGAAATTATTGTGACGCTTGAGGATGTGTATAGGATCCTCCACATCCCTATGATTGGAGAGCTCATCCAGTACAACTACTAGGATCTTGGTGGGACCGAGGCATGCAGGATAATGTTTGGTGATCAAAGAATCGATGGGGGAGAGATTCGATGGGAGGACATGATCATGCACTATGAGACTCTCCCAATGATACTTGCATGATTGATTGACGGATTTATATGTCTTGATAGGAGATCTCAAGGATTTTTTGTTGGATGGGGAGGGATTTTACAGAGCATGATACAACATCGTAATCGCTATGCATGGGGTATTTGTATGCTTGCACATCTTTATCATGATCTACATCAGGTTGTGTATGATGGCGGAGCAAGTATGTCATTTGGATGCACACTTCTTCAGGTCTAGTGCTGGGAGCACATTGTTGTTACTTGACCGATACATGACAGAGTTCATGGTGATGGTCAGCCATTTGTATATTTGTACAAAGGTATCAGTACTCAGCCTAAGCTGGGTAAGCTCAATTTTTGGAGATGGGTATTGGATTCCATGGATACTATGATTTGGAGGCCTCATATTCATTCTGAGCCTTGGTTGGAGGACACTCACATTTTTCCATTGATTTTGCAAAGTAGATATCTAATTGGTCGCATTCCTTATATCATTGAGAGGTAGTTATTTCGTCGCATTTTGAGATAGTTTGGAATCATTCAACACATGCCTTCTGGTGTTGCGATGTATGCACGATGGTATAAGGACATATGAGATTGGGGTCCTTCATTGTCTTTTGAGATAGCATACACAGAGTTTTTGGTTGTTCCCATTGTAGCATATGATTTGAGACCACACATTTTAGATGTCGAGATCACATCAGATTATGCAGCGTACCTTCTTGCACACCCTTTTCCTTGCATCATTGATCTTGCAGACCCTCCTCCCAACTCAAGAGATGAGGAGTCAAATTTAGATAATCCTATTGTTAGGTGACGGAGATGGAGGCAAGAGCTCGAAGCTGCTCGAGAGGCTGAAGGAGATGAGGGGGATGAGGGTGGAGATGGATGAGGACTAAGAGGAGGTCGAGTTAGAGTCTGAGGAGGACCTTTTGAACAATTTGGGAGGGTTGGGAGGCCACTTCCTATGGAAGGGAGAGATGTAGGTCGTATTGGGAGGGAGGTAGGAAGAGGAGAGATTGGAGCAGCAAGAGGATTAGCTTCTCCAAGATTAGGCAAACGTAGAGGATTGGACAAAGGTCAGGGTAGAGGTATTGATTTTGAGAAAATTCATCCAGATCCAGGAGTTATAACAACATAGGGTGGTTGGGATGAGGGGGATGAGGACTCAGAGGATCATGTTCCCCTCATTCGTCATCTGATTATGAGATCTACTCAGGTGCAGACTCTAGTAGGTGGAGAGGGAGGTGGCGATGAGGGTATGTAGGATGTAGCCCAGCAGGATGAGCTACAACAGGAGATCATGGATGACCTTAGAGCACATATTGATCAGCTTAGGCCACAAGTGTACAAATACTCACTATTGAGAGAGATAGAGTTGTTAGGAGATATCAGGATGCACATGCTACATTAGATCACATACTAGAGGTTGGATCTGGAACTCTCTCAGCTGACACTGTTAGGGCATTAGTCTAGGCTGGGAAGGAGATAGCGCATTGGTAGCAATTATATGAGGATCTGGTCTTAGAGAGGTAGAGAGAGGGGAGATATACAACTACTCCTGTAGCTGGAAATATGGATACTAGCAGTGGTGGGGTTATGGGGCCTCCTTAGAGGGATCAAGGAGCAGGGCCATCTAGAGGATCTTTTCATCTACAGCCTCAGAGACGGACATATTCAGGTAGGAGTGGCATAGGGCATCCTTGAGACTTGAATTTATATCATGAGACATTGTAGTTATTGATTATTTCTTTGATATCATTGTATACTTGGACTTTTTATTGTTTTATGATGATATGCAGACATGGACTCTATATGATGCTTATGATTCATGATTTATTATGCATGCTACTTATTATGATGATCTATATGACATATATGCATTGATTATATGGATGATCCTTCGATGATCTTTCATTTCCTTTATGTTTCATGATGTTCTATATACCTTGATGATGTGATGATGATCTATATGAAATGATGCTATCTAGGACTTATATGATCTATATGATGATGATGATGTGAAATGATTTACATGATTTATATGATGATGAAAATGATACTTTACTTAAATGATTAAATACAATGATCTATATAAGAAATGCTTATAATGATGTATGCAAATTGATGTTTATTTCTTATTCCTTGATGGATACGCTTATAATGAAATGACGAAATGATACTAATGAAATGTATTTGATTTTTTGAATGTAATATGATTGTTATGGATGTAAATGATGATTAGATTGATGAAATATGAATAATGATAATGTAATAATATGGTTAATGAATCTAAATGCATAAATGCAATTAAATAACCTAATGGGTAAATGATTCTAAATGAAACTAAATAATGATATGATCAATTTAAATGCCACTATATTCAAACTAATGCAATCTAATGCAAATAAAATGAATGCAACTGATAAATGATGAATGACGACTGACATGATGTTTACAATGACATGCAAACCTAAATGAAATGAACCTAGATAATTGAATGCAAACTTATGCAACTTATCATGACCAATGCAATTATTTTTGTTTGTCCAAATATACTCAATCTTTATTTTGACCGTTGATCTCAAATGAAATGCTTATAATACAATTGGCAATGAATGCTTATAATGCAGATGATAATGAATGCTTATAATGTAGATGATAATGAATGCTTATAATTTAGATGATAATGAACTAATCTAAAATGATCTCACTTAAATGATATTTTCCATTCCTCACATGTTTTCTTTTAACAATGCTTGATTTCATCATTGAGCTTTTAAATGTTGTAAGAAAATACAAGCAACTTAACATAATGATTCAAGTTGACCTTAGTGCTTCTTACATCAATTTTGATATAGCAAGTTAATACAAGCAACTTGATGTGATGAATCAAGTTGACCTGAGTATTTCTTGTAGAACAGACAAGGATTATCCCTTTTCATGCATGACTCGGAACGTCGTCCATGATCTTTTGTAGATCATATCCTTAAACAAGTACATACCTTACTAAGAGATAAACTGCAAACAACAAACAAAGAAAATAATCATGCCCCATCATAGCTCCTCTAGTCATGGACATCATTGAGTTGCATAGGGTACATGATTAGAAAAAATCAAGATAAATATTGAATCATGTGTGTCATACATATGTTCTCATTGTCATTAACTGATATAATCATCTTGATGAATGAACTTTGATAATCCTTCATTACTTGCTGGTTGAATCTTTGCATTATGAGTTTCACGATCCAGTTGTTACAAATGTCTTGATCTTTGTCGCTTTTATTGTTTGTCGTCTATTTCAAAACCCTAGGTGTTTTTGGTTTTTCTAAATTTTTTGAAGTTTTTAAAGATGCCTTTAGCAAAAGGTTTTTAGGATTTTTCCCCCAATGGAAATAAGCTTAATTATAAATGTACAAAGAATGATCCAAACCATGGTAGGATACAAATGCATATATGATTGATTCTGATAAAATCCAAGATAGTGACTATGCTAAGTATATCAAAGATTGATAATTGTTGATAAGCGGGATATTTCCTACTAATGGTTTAGAGAAATGAATGTGAAAGATGAAATGGATATGCAAGGATAGGTAGATGTGAATAGATGGGCTAGGATGGATAGAGGGGCAAAGCAATCTCATAGATGGAGAAACTCACTTTTAGATAGTGCCTGTTTACCAATTTTTCAACATCTAAATTTATTGCATTTTTTTCATATTTGATTTTTTTGTTTATTTTGATTGTTTTATACTATTTTTTGTATTTTTCTTTTTATGTTTTTTAGGGATTTTTTCTGCTTTTCTGGTTTTTAAGCTTTTTATGCTTTTTCACTGTTTTGTGGTATATTCTCTTTCTACTGATACTTTTTAAGCATAGAATTTCTTTAGTTGCATAGTATTGATAGGCTCATCTAACCAATCTCCTTCTGGTGTAGATAATTTATATGCTCCTAAACCATATGTTGCTACCACAAAAAAGGGACCTAACCAGTTTGCCTCAAATTTACCTTTCTTTTCTCGATCTTGCTGATTTCATGGATTTTCTCTTAGAACTAGATCTTCAATCTGAAAAATGTGTGGCTTAACTTTGTGATTGTAACTTCTCACCATTCTCTATTGGTATGCTTTCAAATGATCTGAAGCATTTTGGCAATGCTCCTGAATCAACTCAAGTTCTTGAAGTCTAGAGACTCGTTGTTCTTCTTCTGGGATAAGACCTTTCAAGGATACTCGTAGAGAAGGTATATCTACTTCTATTGGTAATATGGTTTTTGATCCATAGACTAATCAATATGGAGTTTCCCCCATTGGTGTGTGGATGCTGGTTTGATATACCCATAAAGAAGGATTTAGCTGAATATGCGAGTCTTTCCCAACCTCATTAACTATTTTCTTCAAGATCTTTAGGATTGTCTTGTTTGATGCCTCAACTTGACCATTTCCCTGTGGATAATATGGTGTAGAAAGCCTATGCTAGATATAGAATCACTCACATAGTTCCTTCACATCTTGATTCTTAAATGGCCTCCCATTATCAGTGATGATGGTCATAGGGACTCCATAGTGACAGTTTATATAATTCAGGATAAATGATGATATTTTCTTTCCTGTCACCTTTGTCAAAGGTATGGCTTCAATCCATTTAGTGAAATACTTAGTAGCAGTCAAAAAGAACTTATGTCCATTAGAAGATGAAGGATTTATCTCACCCACTAGGTCAAGACCCCTTTGAGAGAATGGCCATGATCCTGCCATAGGATGTAGTTCTTGTGTTGGTGCGTGGATGATATTTCCATAGATATAACATTGTTTGCTCTTCTTGGCATATGTAAATAAATCTCTCTCCATAGTAGGCCAATAGTAATCCAATCGAATGAGTTTCTTAGCTAGCTTTAAACCACTTGAGTGCATGCTACAAATACCTATGTGGACTTCGTTAAGAACTTTTCCAGATTCCTCTTGTTCGAGACATCTCAGTAGAGTGCTATATAGACGTTGTCTATATAAGATATCAGTAATGACAGTATAGCAGGATGACTGATAGATAAAATTTCTGTTCTGATTGCAGGATAGGTGAGGAGGAAGGATATTCTATTTTAAGTATTGATAAGTTTGGATATATAAGGATTGATCAGTTCCGGATATATGAAAAATCATATGGGTGTTCTAGGATTCAACAATAGGATGCAAGATATCTTCCACCAAGAATTCATAACATTGTTGATTCTCTTGATTCTACAAAAGAGATGCTATTGTTGCCATTGCATCTAATTCTTTGTTCTCATTTCCTAGGATCTGAGTAAATGATATTTCTTCAAAACTGTTCTTTTAAATGTTCAACCAACTATTTATAGGGCATCAAATTGTCATCCTTAATTTGATAATCATCATTTTTCCAATTGATTATGAGTTGTGAATCTCCATAAACATGCAATTCCTTGATGTTCCATTCAATGGCCATTTTGATCCCAATACCCAATGCCTAATATTCTGCAGTGTTGTTTGTGCATGGAAATCGCAGTCTATATGATTTTGGAATTTTGTGACCTTGAGGTGTGATGAACAAAATTCTAGCACCTAATCCATGTTGTGTATATGAGCCATCAAAGTACAACTCCCAAAAATTTATGCTAATTATCAGAATGTTTGCATTAGAGCATATGCTAATACTTCAGTGGATTTATTTTTTCTATCAATTTCACCGAATGAGAGCATATAGTGTCGCAATTTCTGAGTTGCAAATACAACTGCTAGGCATGTCTTCTCAACTAATGTGTCGTTCAATTCATAGCCTACAAGTATCCTGCAGATGTCATACACTACTCTTTCTTTTCCTTCTTCATCATGTTGTGCTAAGAGAGATCCTAGTGATACATGTGTTGTTGTGATGTAAAGCAACAATGGTTTACCTTTGATTGGTGATACCAGTACTGGAGGATTCACCAGATATTCCTTGATTTGCATAAAGGATTCCTCACACTTATGATCCCATTTGAATGGAACATTCTTGTGTAATAGGTGAGTGAAGGGATGACATCTATCTCCTAATTGAGAGATGAATCTTTTGATTGATTGCAATCTCTATTGTAGAGAACGCAATTGGCTTATAGTCTTAGGTGACTCCATCTCTATGATAACTTTAACTTTTTCAGGGTCTGCTTCAATTCCACGAGCTGATATAATGTACCCAAGAAGTTTTCTAGAGGTAACTCCAAATGCACATTTCTTTGGATTCAATCTTAACTAATATTGTTCAAGCCTGTCAAACATCTTACCCAAGATATTCAAGTGTTCTTTCCTTGTATGAGATTTTGTAAGTATTCTATCTACATAATCTTACATTATTGTGTGCATCATGTCATGGAAAATAGTTGTCACACCTCTCTAATAGGTTGCTCCTGCATTTTTAAGCCCAAATGGCATGACATTCTAGCAGTAAGTACCTCATGCACAAGTGAATGTTATATTTTCTTAATCTTCAGGGGCGATTCTTATTTGATTGTACCTTGAGAATCCATCCATTAAGGAAAACATCTCATATCCTACTGATAAGTCTACAATTATATCAATGTTGGGAAGTGGGAAATCATCTTTGGGACATGCTTTATTCAAATCTTTGAAGTCGATGCAGAATCTTATGCTTTTATCCGGTTTGGACACTAGCACAATACTTGAAACCCACTCTGGATAAGTGACAAGTCATATGAAACCCACTTCTAATAGTTTCTTTAGCTTTGTTTTGACCAGTAGAGAGATATGTGGATGCATCTTTCTTAACTTTTTCTTAGCTGGTTTTTCTTTTGGATCCACATTAAGATGGTGCTTGATGAGATTTTGATCAAGTCCTAGCATGTTTGCATAGGACCAAGTAAAATTTATTTGCCTTTGTTTGAATAATTCTATGTAGTCTTTCTTTTCTTCATCTGATAATGATGCAATAGGATGAAGGACCTTGGCATCCTTAGGTGTACCAATGTTTATTACTTGTATTGGCTATATCAATATCTCATATATCTCCTAAAAATATGTAGGGAGGGTGTCAAACTTTCCATCTTCTAGTGCCTCAAGGAGGTTTTCACTATAGGCACATAAAAATTTCCATTATTGTTTCCTCATTTAATTTCAAATTTCTCCAAACATTGGGAGAGTCCTTATTATTAAACCATTATTTACCCATAATTCATTATTCATAATTTCCATCTTTTATTATATTATTATTAATATCTCATCATTTATCTATTACATTTATAAAATAAAACATTATATCATATTCATGTATGCACCTTCATGCATTCACCTTATATACATTTCTCCATTTCGTTAATAGAACCCTTTAATATCCCCTCCTACCACTTACCATTTCCCATTTACCACTCATCTTTCATTATCCCATATTCATCCCACAACATGAACTCATCCGAAGAAAATCTATTTAAACAAGCCCCCCTCTCTTATTTGGGTATCTCATCTTTATGCGCCAAACTTATGTTAGTTTGCATTCTTCATCATCTTTGCATTTCATTTTCTTTAGCTTCCTTTGCATTAATCATCTTGAATCTCCAAAAACCATAGCTTCTTGTGTGTGCTTCTGAGAGCAATATTATTTACATAAGATCTTGGTTCAAGGAGTGCAATGGAGTAGATTGTGTGACATGCATGTGTGTTCTTAGTTTAGATATTTTAATTTGCATGTGTGTTTTTCACAGGAAAAAACTTCATTGTTGGATGCTGGAAGATTGAATCTTGGATTCAATCCATTTCCTTCATCTACAATTGGCACGCCTAGTGGGACATATAGCCTTTGTCCTTTCTTTGATTTGATTTTTGCTTGATGAAAAAAAATTGGTTGCATTTCATAAGCAACGCATTTGGTTAAGCTATATCACGTGCTTTTCAATGATGCATTTTACCTTTCATTGATATAATTAATATGTTTTGATTACACAGATCTCATCTTATTTGGGCTGTCACATTCTTTTTTTTTGTTTTTTGTGTTTTGTTTGTGATTGTAGATTTGGGATATTTTGTCTAACGACTTTCATGTTATGTCCATGCTTCATGAATTATCATTTTGGCATTGAGAAATGGTTGTTGGCATTATCAAAAATAGTTATCATTTGGACATTATCCAATATTATCCATGTTGTCTCCCTGCACCTCTTACCATCCATGTTGCCTACCCATCTTAGCCTTTTCATCCCACGCAGCTTGCAGAAAAATAATTTATGTGCCTTTTATAAGTTTTCACATTTCACTATATGAAAGACATGATAGAAATGACTCCAAAAAGAAAAGAAAAATGCCTTGTCTATTGCTTCACATTGTGAGAGGAGAGTCTCTGAAGCCATTTGGCATGCTTCCCATTTTGCATGCATCTCTACAAGAGCATTTTTGCAAACCGTTTCAAAACTGTTGTGGTGGGAAAAGTGGTGCAAAGAAACGGAAAATTCAGTTTCAAAAAGGTCCACACACCAATGGGACTCTTGGTGCAAGTTATGGAGCTATATTGAATAGCTCAACTCCCCAAGGGATGTTCCATTGTTCTCTATCTCACAAGATCCCTCAAGTCAATGCATTTGCTCTTAGATCACTAAGAAAAGTGACATCAAGAATGACAACTCCAAGAATGAGGGATGTTTGATCAACTTGATATGAATGCATTCCTAGTTATGCATGATATTAAATCTAATATGATTTAAACTAGCATGGAATGTGATGATAAGATAAAGGATTAGTAAAGCCTATCCTAACATGATATACTAATCTAATATGAATGTGCTATGATAATGGAAATGCTTCTTAAAATGCTTACTAAGACGATTTCTATTCAAAGAGAGGCTAAATGCTTGATTAAAATGACTTATAGATTAGATGCATGAAACTTGGATATATTTAGTAAAATGTCTATAAGTTTGATACTAAAGACTTGGATATGAAAATGAAGAATGAGAGCTCTATTTATAGGAAAAATAGTGCAATGGATGGTCAAGATTGGATAATCTTAACAAGGGCCAGGATTGAAAGTTATCAATCCATGTTTACAATTCTCACCAATGAAAGGGTGACAATTATCAACAAAAGACTTCTTGAGAGGAGATGTAAGAAGCATTAAATGCTTGAGAAAACATGATTGTTACCTTAGGAGGTAAGGGTTAAGGTTAGGTTAGGGTTATCCATTGGATAAAGCTTTATCCAAGGGGTAAAATCTTGTGCAAGGGTTAAAGGGATAACCATGGTCAAAGCAAAGAATACTTGATGAGATCCTTGGGTTAGATGAGAGTTGAGTTAGAGAGAAATGTCACTACTTATTAAGTTGCCATTAGTATTATGTCCAAAGTAATTCTATACACTCTAGTTGGTTACTACTACCGAAACATTCAATCGGTATGCATGGAGCAGTCGGTTATAGAAGAAAGTAGTCATAGAGCCCAGTATACACCAAGTTGTCTACCGAGTAACATTGTATGTCTACTGAGCAGCAATAATGATACACCAAGTTGATATACACCGAGTGAAACGTGTTACCAGATTCATTGAACCTAGACACACATGTGGAAACGTGTTACAAGATCGAGGAACAAAGAACCGTTATCACATTGGAAATTGCACTTCTAGATTGTGTATGATTTTGAGGTCATCTATCCAATGAAATATTTTGTATGGTTATTCATTCAATAAATCATCTTTGTAAGATCGAAGCAATGAACCAGATCACCAACATAAGAGATCTATTTATACAACATGGATTGAGATCAGATTAGAAGAGATATAGAGGTATATGTGTATGAGTGTGAAGATAGACATATGTGAAAAAACAAATCATGGGAAAACACTAAGTGTTATGACTGTTACAGAGACACAAAGGTCACCGAGAAGGATTTCAGAAAACAGTCAAAGAAAAGAGTAAACAGAAGGGTTTACCGAGTTATTCTATGGGTTACCAAGGTATGCTATAAGAAAGGTAATCTCATTTTGAGCACATAGAATCTGCTATAACATTTCAAATGTAAATTTGCAGATATTTGTTAAGATTTTATTGTAATATTTTGAAGTTGTAAGAGAAACCTATAACAAGGTAAAAGACTCTAACAAAGTCTATAAATTGTAAAGCCTTTAACCGGGTGCAACATTTAGTTTAAGTGTTGTAAAATTCTTTAGCAAGGTAGATCTAACGATCTTGATACTCCTAACAGGGTAAGCTATCAGAAATAGCTAAACATGTAGCTCGAACCGAGCACCCTTTATTATTGAATTAGTGAAGTTGTGGGTGCCATCCCCACCACAGTTTTTCTCTCTAACCAAGAGTTTTTGCATAACCAAAATATAGGTTTCATGGAGTGAATCATGTATGATTGTTATTCATTTGTTTTAGCTTTATGTTATGTTACAACAATTTTTGGTTTATGCATAACAGTAAAGATATTGTTGATAAAAGGATTTGAAGTACTAATTCACCCCTCCCCTCTTAGTACTTTAGCTTTCCATATTGGGCCTAACAATTGGTATCAGAGCTTCAATCTTGGAAAAGGGTTTAACAGCCTAAAGAAAAATATCTTATCAATGGAAGGCTATAAACAATCTCGGAGAATTGTGTATCTGCAAGAAGAGTTGGATCATGCTAATCAAGTGATTGCAGACATGCAAAGACAAATGCAAAAATCATTGAAAGTTAGAAGAAGATTGTCTGATGATTTGCAGGACTCTCAAGAACTAGTGGAACAGATTGAGACATCATCTGAGAATAGTATATCTGAAGAGACTGAAGAGATGATTGGAGAATTGAAAGAAAAGAACAAAGCACTAACTGATCAGCTAAAAGCAATGAAAAGAGGAAATGAACATTTCAGCACAAAGATGACTGAAAACCTAGATGCATTGAGAACAACTGAGGATAAAGTAAGAGATCTAGAAAGAGAAAAACAACAACTTGAAGCATTAGTATGTAAAAAGAATGTTGAAATCACTAGGATGACTGGAATACAAAGTAATATGTCAGATCAATTGGGTTATGCAGATCATGAAGCAAATCTGAAGGATAATGAGAATCGAGCATTGAAAATTGAAGTATCAAGGTTGACCGATGAACTTGAAACAGAGAAGAAATCCAAAGAAACATTGGAGAAGAGTTATGAAGCATCAAAGATGTTGGATGAGAAGCTGAATACAAGAAGACCCAACAAAGATGTAGGACTCGGTTACAAAGGAAAAGACTCTACCGAGAAGGGAATCCACACTACCAAGAAAGGAGAATCATCAAAGCAAGCTGGAAACAAGAAGAACATCAAAGGAAAGAAACCTATTTGCAACTACTATGGAAATCAAGGTCATACTGCCAGCTTATGCGAAATCAGAAAAGGTAAGAAACCAAATATCATTAGGTCTAATGGTTATTGTTACAATTGCAATAAATATGGTCACACATCTAATCAATGTAGGACAAAGTCTGTTAACAATTATCAAAAGGTAAAATTCAAAGGGTTTTGTAAAAAATGCAATAGATATGGACATAGTACCGAGAAGTGTTGGTTTCGGCAAAAGAACTATATGTGGTTTGCACACTGAGCAAATGCTAGAGGTTACCGAACTCACATAGATCCTTACCGATAGTATTCTGCAGTACCGTGGGATTACAATACAAGGATATGGTGTGAATGTTGTGGAAGATATGGACATATAAGTGCCAATTGCTTTATAAGGTTTGGAATGAACAACCGAAGATCATGGAGAAATCCTGGTATGTCATGTTTTCATTGTCACAAAGTTGGACACTTGGCTAGAGATTGTAGAGATCAACCTAGAGGAGAAATTGAAGAAATAAAAGGCAAATTACAAATGATTTGGAAAAAGAAGGAAATTGTGTCAAATAAAGAAATCACCTTACCTACCAAGTTAGGTGCACCTATTCCAAATTAATCAGTAAAGGTATGAAGGGACTGCATTCTCTCAAAGGTTAAATCTTAACAGTTCCTATTTTATCATTCATTTAATTCAAAATCTGCATAGCTATAGATGCATTAGGAAATTTGAAATTTTATCAAGTCTTTTGGAAGCCTGTTTAGTTGTTGAATACAGGAAGACTGGCTACTCGATAAAAGCATAAAAAGGAAGTGGTACCGAGTGCATTTAATGTCTTTTGACCTAACTGCATGAAGCTCGATAAGGTATATTGTGTACTTAAAGCTTTTACGTGGTCATTTCACACTTACCAAGTTTTCAAGAAAGAAGAGCAAATAAATTCAAAGGCGATCAAACCACCTCCTAAGCAAATTTCAAGGTATTCACATCGATCTCAAGCATTTCTAAGAACTAGTTTACCGATCATATCAGTTGTGATTATCTTTTTTACATTTGCTAAGTGTGAAGCATCTGTCATTTGAAAGTTCTCAAACCCTAGGGATCTTTTGTTAAGTGATTATCCGAAATCTGCTATGGCACCTAAGATCCAGAAGCTTGTTGTTGTTGAGAACATTGAAAAGCCCTCACTGAAATACTCTTTAACTCCCAAAGTAGCTTCTGAACCAGATGATAAAATTGCATTTTCACTCATTCCGGATAAGGTTTTACTAGTTGAGGATGTCAGATTCTTCACTAAGTGTCGTTTTGAGGAACTAGGTCATGTTGAAATCAAGGACACTTATGATGAATTGTGTACAAATGGGAAATTGGATAGCAAGTATGAACACATTAAAATCAAGGGATTGACCGAAGTCCTAACCTATCCCCATTTATTCAAACCCCAGTGGGTCAAGTTTGTTCTGAGTAGAGTTCATGATGATTTCATGTGGTTAGAAGAGCAACCATTTAAAATCACCAAGGAAATCATTCATTTGATCACCGGTTACCCTATTTTTGATCATGCCCAATCTCAGAAAATGATATCACAAAAGGAATTGATCACTTTAACAAGAGTTGAATCAGATTGTAGAGGATTGAAACTGAACAATGTGACAGATGCAGAGCTGAAGTTTTCTATTAGAGTCATAGGTTATTGTTTCTTCCAATCAGCAAGGGAAAATAGTGTACCCTATGCAGCAGTCGACTTAGCATATAAAATTGTGAAGAAAGGAATGAAAATTGATCTTTGTGAAGTATTGTTGAAAAACATGTTTGAGAATCTAAACACCATAAGGAAGCCGAAGAAGAACAACTCAACTAACACACTGAAGTTTGGATCACTATTAGTATGCATGTTTTTCTACTTTGAGAAATTCTTTCCATCAGTCGGTAATGTAGTTTGGGAGCTACACCGACCAATCACCCATCAAATCAATGACTTCATCAAGAAGCTAGGTGATAATTTTAATGATATTATGGATGATTATTTCAGCAAGTTTCAGGAAAGGATGCATAACAGGTACCGAATCCCACCCCAGTTATTAGAGAAATACAAGGATGACATATGTTTTGAAGTGG
Organism: Cryptomeria japonica; assembly: GCF_030272615.1. Classification (NCBI taxonomy): domain Eukaryota; kingdom Viridiplantae; phylum Streptophyta; class Pinopsida; order Cupressales; family Cupressaceae; genus Cryptomeria; species Cryptomeria japonica. The sequence continues at coordinate 188,180,106 of NC_081408.1, forward strand.
ACACCGATTACTGCTATGTTAATGTTGTGGAACCAAGAACCCAATCTTTGCCACCTATGGGTTATGAGATTGATTTTGACATCACACAACAACAGATGGATGCTTTTCTTACACTACCAAGGCATGCTACCAAGCTGAGATATGGTACATATGAAGAAGTGAAAGAGAAAGTTAAGATGAGTATTGTAGTACCCAAGGCTACAAGGAAGGCAACAAAGATGATCAAGGCATTAACGGAGAAATTTGGTGAAGGCTCTTCCTCCACACCTATCAAAGGCACTATAGTCATCACCGAGGAGGAATCTGAAGCTCAAGAGGCAGCTATTACATTAAGCACCCAATTTGCCTAAAGAGAAAGTTCTGAAAAGGAAGAAACTGGATACATCAAAGGTATCACAGACTCCTTCAGTCAAGCACCCAAGCACAAGATCATCTGTAGCATCATTGAGTAAGAAACCAAAGAATGTTGCCACACCAAAGGTAACAAAAACTTACAAGAAATCTACTCGAAGACTCATTTTGACTAAAGAGTCTAGTGACACCAAATCTGAAGATGCAAGTAAATTTCAGATAGTTAAGAGCAAAAAGGAAGAAGTACATAGTGTTGATAACTTTTGTGCTAATTTGAAACAATATGGTGGATTGGATCATTTAGATATGTTAAATATGAATCCAGATCTGATGCAGAAAAGAGACAAATAGAAGAAGTTGTCACTGCACTCGTCTGAAATTCCGATTGGTCCCATTGGAAGTAACTAATTCTCTTCCAAAAGAATTGTATTTGCATATTGATAATAGGTGGAAATATGCCATGGACTCGGAAAAGAAGATGAGAGAAAGAAGTCTGGTACATCTCTTTCCAGACATGTTGGTAGATGAGATCACTGAACATCTGACAAACTACCACTCAAACTTCCTAGTCAAGCAAAGAGCCTTGAAATTGATGAATGGTTTTTATTTGGATGTAAAGAATGAGACAAAGGAAAAGTGGAAGGAAATATTTCGAATCAAGAATGATGGTGAGCAAGCTAAAGTTAAAAAAACTGATGTTACCGAGGAAGATCCTGATATCACTGAGCAAGACCCTACTGACACTATACAAATTGATGAGGATATCATGGACACCAAGGCACCTGAATAGGAAATGATAGAAGGGAATGCTTATGCCAAACTGGTATCTAGTGAGTCAGTTTTGGAGCAAGTTCATCCCTATCCTCTGGTCACTCAGCCTATTTCAACCGAGGCCCCTCAAGATACTGAACAAGGAACAAAAGGTCACAAGTCTACAGAAGGAGAAACTGCTTCTCAAGCCACTGAAGGACAGACCTCTCAAGCTCCTTCTAGCACTGAAAATGTTACAACCGAGACCCCAAGCACAGAAGCACTGATGGACACAACAAAGGCTACATCAGAGGTTCAAGAAATTGATAAAAGTGTTGCCTCTACCGAGCAACCTACCGAGGGTCAACAAGCCTCACAAGCCATTATGTTGGTTCAACTAGTGAAAGGTAAATAAAAGAAAATATAAAGGCATAGTTCCAAGTTAGATTTTTCAAAACCAATAGTGTTGTTGAATGTTGACATTTCTAAACTAAAAGGGCAAGAACTCATTGAATTCGGTGAACTATGCAAAGCCAAAGCCGAACAGGAGAAACAAATGCCTATTCAAAAGAAAAACAAAGTACTTCAGAAGGTGAAAGCACTATTAACAGATATGCTACCTGAAGCTACAATGACAACAGATGCAACCATCCATGTTCAACTGGATGAACTCCTAATTAAAATAAAGACATCTAGAGTAGACGTATCCAAATATTTGAGCAAGTTAAAGGACAAAGAGCTCACTGCTAAAATGATTGAAGAGGTACAGACAGCTATTGCTATTGGCAAAGTAAAACTTGTCAAATTTATTGCTGAGTTGTCCCCTCAACTCAAGCACATTCTTTATTTATTTCAAAAACTCTGTACATTTTCTTTATTCATTAAGGATATCAAAAATAAAATAGAAGTGATTGAGAAAGAGATCACCGATCTCTCAAATAAGTTGACCACTAAGCCAAACTCTATTCAGACTTTTTATACCAAGCTACAATAGCTCATGGCTCAACAACTAGAACTCAGGAATGAAGAGCACAAGATAAGGATGGACATAATGACTCTTCAGACATTATTCATTCCTCATCTTTCATCCGTCCAAGAACAGATCAACAAAGCTACCTCCCTATCCACTCAACAAGAGGGAAGCACCTTAGATGGACTAATTTCACTATTAGCTGTCATTACAGCTCAGAATTCACTCATGGACAGTGTCAAGGATGCCCTCTCTGCCACTCTTACTGATGCAAGGACAAAGTACAAATCCATTTTTGACCAGTTGCCTCCACCAAATGGTAACTAAGCTTTGATATTTGTCAAAAAGGGGGAGTATAGTATCAAAGGGGGAGAATAGTATCAAAGTATACAGGGGGAGTATACCGAGTAGAATAGAGTGAAAAGAGCAGTGACAACTGAGCAGTTAATACAGAGTATTGATCACCGAGCATGCAAAATCAGAGTTTTGTACAGTATATTGATAAGGGGAGTATATCTGAATATACTATTTCATTGAGAAATGTATATACTATCTGTCTAGTCAAATTTTGCAAGTATATAGATTTTTGAGTTATGACTTTGAAAGTAGTTTTGTCAAACATCTCAACTAATGTCAAAAGGGGAGATTGTTACTACTTATTAAGTTGCCATTAGTTTTATGTCCAAAGTCATTCTATACACTCTAGTTGGTTACTACTACCGAAACATTCAGTCGGTATGCATAGAGCAGTCGGTTATAAAAGAAAGTAGTCAGAGAGCCCAGTATACACTGAGCTGTCTACCGAGTAACACTGTATGTCTACCGAGCAGCAATAATGATACACCGAGTTGATATACACCAGTTGAAACGTGTTACCAGATTCATTGAACCTAGACACATGTGGAAACGTGTTACAAGATCAAGGAACAAAGAACCATTATCACATTGGAAATTGCACTTCTAGATTGTGTATGATTTTGAGGTCATCTATCCAATGAAATATTTTGTATGGTTATTCATTCGATAAATCATGTTTGTAAGATTGAAGCAACGAACCAGATCACTGGCATAAGAGATCTATTTATACAACATGGATTGAGATCAGATTAGAAGAAATATAGAGGTATATGTGTATGAGTGTGAAGATAGACATATGTGAAAAGAAAAATCATGGGAAAGCACTGAGTGTTATGACTATTACAAAGACACAGAGGTCACTGAGAAGGATTTCAGAGAACAGTCAAAGAACAAAGTAAACAGAAGAGTTTACCGAGTTATTCTATGGGTTACCAAGGTATGTTATAAGCAAGGTAATCTCATTTTGAGCACATAGAATCTGCTATAACATTTCAGATGTAAAGTTGCAGATATTTGTAAAGATTTTATTGTAATATTTTGAAGTTGTAAGAGAAACCTTTAATAGGGTAAAAGATTCTAACAAAGTCTATAAATTGTATAGCGTTTAACCAGGTGCAACATTTAGTTTAAGTGTTGTAAAATCCTTTAGCAAGGTAGATCTAACGATCTTGATACTCCTAACAGGGTAAGCTATCAGAAATAGCTAAACATGTAGCTCTAACCAAGCACCCTTTATTATTGCAGTAGTGAAGTTGTGGGTGCCATCCCCACCACATTTTTTCTCTCTAACCAAGAGTTTCTACGTAACCAAAATATATGTGTCATGGAGTGAATCATGTATGATTGTTATTCATTTGTTTTAGCTTTATGTTATGTTACAACAATTTTTGGTTTATGCATAACAGTAAAGATATTATTGATGGAAGGATTTGAAGTACTGATTCACCCCTCCCCTCTCAGTACATTAGCTTTCCATATTGGGCCTAACAAGAAAGTCTCTAATCATGCAAGAAGGTTGAGTTAACCATTAATGGTTAGGAATACTTTGAGGGTTAACTTGTTGAGGACATAAAGCCTTTAATGGTTTTCAAAGACTTTGAGGGTTTGAGAAGTGACTTCCCTTTGCTTAGGGATGTGACAATATTTAGGAGATGGATTAGGCTAAATTAGAAGTAATTAGAAGAATCTAGAAGGGGTTTTAGAGAGGCAAGTGGGAGATGGAGGATCTTGCAAGTGGATGGAAGTGAATTTTAATTAAAATAAATTACTTTATTTCAACAAATATAGATGCAACTTGCATAAATACAAGTGGGGGATTTAAAATAAATAAATTAGATTTATTTACTTCCAAGGATGAATTTAATTAAATGCAAATTTAATTAAAAAGAAGAAAGGAGAATTAATTAAATAAAGTAATTTATTTAATTAAAGGCTATGAAAGGCTTAGGTGAACTTAATTAAATAAATTGAGTAATTTATTTAATCAAATAGATGAATGTGAAGAATTAAATTAAATTAAATTAAATTAAATAGAGGAATGAGGTTTAAATGAATATTAAATATTCACTTATGAAAGTGGTCATTTTTATACATCTACAACTGCAATTATGACATTCCATGTAATAAAAGCCCTCTGAGACATTCATGAAATAGTTTCAACAAGTCTATCCCATCATTGAAGATTTTGCTTGAGCTTTTTACTTTATTAGCTATTGCCATTTGGCGTGGGGTGTTTTGATTTTTTTTAGGTCTCTATTGTTTAGTTTTATATTCACATTAGCTAGTCTTTTGTTTTTTTAGGCTTTTAATTTAAGTTCCACATAACTCATGTTCTTTTACTTTTACTTTTAGTTTATAGTTACTTAGTATGTAGTTTTAGTTTTAATCATTTTTTTTAGAATTTTGTTTTTGTCGTTAATTATTTTTGTTAGCTTAGTTTTAGATTAGCATTTAGTTTTTAATTATTATTTTAGTTTAGTTTTAATTTTATTACTTTAGCTTTTTTGATTGGTTTATTTAGTTTAGATTTTTTTTTTTTTTTTTTTTTTTGGAAAAAGGGGGTAAAAACTTTATTGAAAATCACACACAAGAATTACAAAGAGACCCAAGGCCCTAGAAAAGAACCACAAGCCCAACCCAAAATCAGCCAATCTTATACCCATCCAAGTCCTTAGCAAGAATCTTCTGCAAGTCTTGACAATAATCCGGGGAAAGATGATCCCACCCTTCAACTTTCCAGTCACTACCATGTTCCGAGGCCCACTTGGCCAAACAATCTGCTGCTCTATTCCACTTACGAAGAATATGGATGAAAGACACCTGTTCCATAGCCGAGCTAATATGAAGAATCTGACGAACAATCTCTGGCAACTACCAATGCACCCCACTCACCTTCTGCTATGTCAACAAGTTCACCATAATTTGTGAGTCCGGTTCACAGATAACCTTTCTGTGACCCAACTCCCAGGCACACTCCAGGGCATAGAGAATAGCAAAGCCCTCCATAAAATTATTAGAATGCCACCCTTTATGAACCAAAAATAAGAGGACCACCTCCCCCATACCACTCCTACCAACACCACCAATCCTAGCAAGGCCTGGGTTACCCCAAGAGGAGCCATCAGTATTAATTTTGATAATCTCATCCTGAGGAGGTATCCATCTTTCGATCCTTTGAACCTTCTTCAAAGCACGTCTACCTCTCCTGACACATGTTGAGACAGGGGATAGTTCTTGCAGCCCCAACCTGCTCACAATATCTGCCTTGGCTTTATTCAGAGGAAAATGCACCTCACATTTAGCTTCCACCGTCTCTCTAATCATAACTATGATTCTATTCCACACCTGCTGAACCATCAGTCTGACCTCATGAAAGATCCTCCTTTTCCACTCGAGCCAGATCTGCCACAAAATGAAGATGGGCCCAATGTACCAGACAATCTGGAGGAAGGAGGAGAAGATACGAGGTCTTCCCAAGCTACTCCAAAACTCCACCAGTGAATCCACGTGAACACAAGGATGCTTCCACACCCCCCACCAATAGTTCCATATAAGCATAGAGAAGGGGCATCTGAAAAATAGGTGTGACGAGTTTTCCTCCCCATTACCGCACAAGGCACAAATGGAACGCCCCAAAAATCCTCGCTTGTGGATATTGTCCCAGGTTAGGCATCTGTTCAAGGCTAAAGTCCAGGCAAAGTAGTTACACTTTGGCCAAGAAAGATTATTCCACACCTGTTTCCACCAGGGCACCTCTCTTCCCTCAAATCTTTGGTTCAATAGTACCCGATATCCACTGGCAACAATAAAGATGCCCTTAGGGTTCGGGAGCCAAGAAAGTCCATCCCTACCCTTGAGAGAACTATAGTGTCTATTTGCCAAAATGCCATACAACTCCGCACACTCTTCCTCCATCCCAACAACAAACCACTCATTAGGGGCCTTCCACCACTCCATCTCTAGCCGCCCACACCTATACACAGCCTTGAAGTTCCTCACCCTAGACCACCCTGCCTCCAAAAACCTCTAGTAGAGAGTCCCAAAGTTGGGAAACTGATCCAGGATGGGGGGGTAACCATCCCAAGAGTCATTCCAGAATAGGATCTCTTCCCCCCTCCTGCAAATCCAAAAGAGACCTTCCTTAATAAGGGAGGCCCCCTTCTTAAGAGTACTCCAAATCATTGAACCTTTACCCTCAAGCGGATATCTTGGAATTTCCTCCATCAGGATCCTGTGCATATATTTGTAGGCCAAAATCCTTGCCCAACCATGATCCTGCTCAACACACCACCTCCAGTACAATTTAGCCTCCATAGCCTCCCCAAATAATATAGACTGCCTTAAACCAAGCCCCCCTGACTGCTTCAGGCTACACACCAACTCCCAATTCTCAAGACTCCATTTGGAGGAGGAGAGGCTACCTACCCATAAGAATTGCCTAGCTAGAGAGTCCAATCCCTTCAAGAACCACTTAGGAGCCACTTGAAGCATACATCGATAAGTTGGAAGAGCTTGAACCATTGACTAAATCATTTGAACCCTCCCAACAAAGGGTAACCATCTATTAGTCCAGTGATCAACCTTCGTGCGAAATTTATCCAAGATGCCCTTCTAGGAATCCTTAGGAGGGTTACCAGGAGAAATATGAATACCCAAATAAGTCAAGGTTAAAGAGCCAACTTGGTATCTCAGGATAAGAGCAATCCTCCTTTGAATAGGACCTGAAGTGTTGAAAAAGAGGATAGAAGATTTATCCTCATTAATCATCTGGCTCGAAGCTGCAAGATAAACATCCAAATCCTTTCTCAAATTAGTGGCCTCTCTAATCTGAGTGAGACCCATCAAGGTCGTGTCATCAACAAACTATAAGTGAGACTGCGATTGCAAGTCATTACCCCAGCTCCATCCCTGAATAAATCCCTGACACACATTATGTTTAATCAACCTCCCTAGGCCCTCAGCCAGAAGAATGAATAGGTATGGAGATAAGGGGTCCCCCTAAAGAAGACCCCTAGATGCATTGAACAACTCAGTATGATCGCCATTAATTAGCACTGAGAAAGATGTAGATGTCACACAACTCATTACCCATTGGATCAATTCATCAGCAAAGCCAAACACCCTGAGAATCTTCTAAAGGAAGGACCAACGAACTCTATCATAAGCCTTAGCCATATCCAACTTAATGAACATAACTTTTTCCTTAGAAATTGCCATAGAGTGAATAGTCTCCATAGCTATAACCACCCCATCCAAGATTTGGCGCCCTTCCACAAACCCACTCTTCTCCTCAGAGAAAACATCCCCCAGACACTTTTTCAACCTATCCGCTATCAGCTTAGAGATAATCTTGTAAATCACATTGCAGAGAGAGATGGGTCAGAATTGGCCTAACTGGTCAGCCCCATCACAGTTGGGGATGAGTGCGATGAAAGTTGCATTCAATGCTTGAAGCATTTGCTTATTCCTTTGGGACTCCTGAATGACTTCCCATAAGTTTGATTTGATAATATCTCTTGAAAGAATTCAATCGGGAATCCATTTGGACTAGGGGCCTTTCCCTTTCTCATGTGAAAAACAATCCTCTCTAGTTTCTCCAATGAAATGGAACCCATAAGCTGCTCATTCATCTCCCTAGTAACAGGAGAAGGGATGCAATCAAGAACTTGATTCTCCTCCACCGGTTCCCCCTGAGACTTCTCCCTGAAGAGGGCCCAGAAATAAAGTAAAGACTCCCTAGAAATCTCCTATAATGATAAAAGCTGCTCACCTCTATCATTAACTAGAACTGGAATGGCATTTCCATGTCTTCTAGCTTTCACCGAATTGAAGAAGAAAGTAGTGTTCTTGTCACCCTCTTGAAGCCAATCAATATGAGCTCTATGTTTCCAGTATATTTCCTCCCTAAGCTCCCATTCCTCTAGAGCCTTGATAGCCCTGTCTTCCTCCCTAAGCAAGGCTTCAGACAAACCATGCTCTCTGATGTCGTTGGTGATTGCATTCAACACAATCTAAGCAACTTTCTTAGCATGGAAAATATTTCTGAAACCCTGACGGTTCCACTTTTTAAGTTGAAACTTAACAAATTGCAATTGCTTGGCAAAAGTATACATAGCAGTGCCGAACGCCGACCTCCCTTGTCTCCACCAATCTGCAATAAGAGTCTGCAAAGTAGGATCTCGAAGCCACATAAGTTGGAATTTGAAAGAAGGAGAGCGAGAGAGACCCCAACAGAAGAAGAAACCAACTTAATGGGCCAGTGATCGGATCCTCTCCAATCTAGAATCTCCGAGCTAGTATACCACTCCACACCAATCCAAAAACTAGAAACCAGAAAATGATCCAACCTTTCCACAATCCAATACTCCCCTATCCTCCTATTGTTCTAGGTGAACAGACCATTACCCGACTTAATGTCAACAAGATGCAACGAAGCTTCATTATCTCGAAAAAGGAAAGACGAAGGTTCTAGCCACATAACACCCCCCTTCTTCTTACTCAACTCAAAGATGGCATTGAAATCGCTCGCCATAATCCAAGGATGCAAAGGGGCTAGCCTCCTCATACTAGAGATATGGGCCCATAAATTTTGCTTACCCTAAAGATCAGTGGGGGCCATAGATATTAGTAACCAAGATATATTCCCCAGTCTCAAGAATAGAGACAACCCCGGATAATGAAGATATGGAGGCCACCCACCACTTAGGGCAAATCCTTAGAGGGTTCCAAAGATAGGCCATCCCTCCCGAGGAGCCCATAGCACTAATACACTGACACTGGATTCTTCCCCAAATCTTTGGCACTAGATCCATCATACTTTCCACACAAAGTTTTGTCTCCTGCAAAAAAAGGATATCAGGAGCATGGCTCCTTATTAACTCCTGAACAACTTTTTATCTAGGGCCACTATTCAAGCCCCTCACATTCCATGATAAAACAATCATTTAGGGGGATTGGAAAAGTGTGAATCCAGAGTCTTTACTGACCCTAACTCAACCAAATTCTCCCCCATCAATCTGATCTTCTCTAAGTCCTTTTCTCTTCGAGCCTTAGAACTCTTCTCCGATGATCCTTTCTTAATGTCCTTCTCGTGGAGACCCAAATGTACACCCATCTTGTTACTTTTGGCCCCAGCAGGTTCCATTTTTTGAGTAGAAGGAGAAACCTCCCCCCCAACCAGCTCCACTACAGCACTAGGTATGGATCCCAACTAGGCTACACCTAGTTGATCCATCTCCATTTGTTGGCTCCCCACAATTTCCAAAGCCTGGGTCGAGTCCCAAATTACACTATCATCTTCCAACCCTAGAGAACCCTAATCCAAAGGAGTCAACCCAGGGTTTACCTCCTACTGGGCGAGGTTGTCCAAGGCTTCAAACCTGTTGAAAGTATCCTCCTCCTGTCTCACCTGTAAGGGCCTCTTTTGTCCCCGATTCTTGTTCTTTGTCTTAACTAGGACAAAACCATCAGTACCCACAACTTCTCCAGTCATGGCGACTTTTCCTTTATCAACCCCGTCTATGTTACGGGTCGACTGTTGAGATTGGTGCACCATCAGTTTATACCTAGGGCACTTGCACTGCAAGTGACCGTACTCATGACATAGGCGACACCGGAAAGGTAAAGTCTCATAATCCAGTTGTTGAACCCAGGAATAAGGACCCACACACATATCAATAGCATCTGGCAAAGGCTTACTAAGATCAATCTCAACATAGATGCGAGCGAAGGTCATTATCCTTCTCCCTAGGGTTTTCTAGGATGCTCCAACTGGCCTTCCAAGCATTGAAGTGAGCATCCGAAGCACATCCTCCCAACAACATTCCACCAGAAGTCATGGTAAGTGGACCCACACTGGGACCTTATTCGAGAGTTCCTCCGAAGGGTTGAACCCTGCATGGTAGGGTTTGATAAACAATCCCACTTGGTTGTAGAAATACGGACCTCCTTCAAAAACCTTGCTCTGATCCTCCATGCAATTGAATGTAACCATGAAGTAGTTGTTTGCCAATAACATGATCTCCATCTCTGCTTCCGGAGCCCAAGTTCTCTGAGCCCAGTTTTCCAAAAATCGCAAAGAGACCCTCATCCCCAAAAACTTGTAGTATAATGAATGTTTGGAAAATAATCAACATCTTTTTCTATCATCTTTAGAGGAATACTCACCCTAGGTCTCTCGCTGCACTTCTCGAGGCACCCATTAATCTTTGAAATCTGCGAACCCCCAACGTTTCTAGCCCCAGACTCTGAGGCAAAAAGGTTATTATCATAGGTCTTTAAATTATGGGATGGGGGTTTCTATTAGAATATTTAATCTTTACTTAGCTTAGGTTTATTTTTATTTAGTTTAGGATATTCCTTTGGAATTCCTACATGTAATTTGTCCTCTAGTACATGTGTGAGGACAAGTCATTTCTTTTATTTTCCTTTATTAAGGAATATTAGATTTCCTCCATAAGAGGATGTGGACACATGGCACACACATTTTATGAATGGTGGCATTCATAGATTTGGGAGTTACTTTGTAACTCCTCTCCTCATCTCTATTTAAGAGATGCCTCCTCTCTCATTTTTTCTTAATGACAATATTGTAAAGAGCTTCTTGCTCTCTCTCTCTCTCTCTCTCTCTCTCTCTTATTTTTTAGGCATTGCCTCATTCATAATATCACAAGGGGTTTTTCTTTGCTTTTCCCCTTTCAAAAGTTCTTGTGCCTCCTTCTTCACATTTGGGTGATGCTCCATGTTTATTGCTTTTCTCTTGGTAACAATTACTTCATCATAAACTTTCTTGGATTAATTTTCCTTTCCTTTCTCTTTTATTTCCTTTCATGGTATTAGAGCAGGTTTCTAATCCTTGTTTTAAGTTAACATTGATGAAGGTTACCATTCTGTGGAGTTCACCTTGTTGGAGGCATTCTTGAGAGGAGAAGAAGTTCTTTTTCTAATATTTTCTATTGTGCAGGTTTTAGTTTCAGATTTTAATTTTTTTTCAAACTTGTTAACAAGTTTGCCTGCAGGTTTAATCTCCTATTCTAGTTAGTTTTTATTAAAAAAAGGGCTTTGGAAGGCTTGTCACCAAAGTTCCTTCTCTCTAGTTTAAATTTAATTATTTTTAAAGTTTTGGAAGGCTTGCCGCCAAAACTCCGGTGCTAACTTCTTTTCCTGCATACTTTAGATTTCATATTCATTTGTTTTGGAAGGCTTGCCGCCAAAACAGTTTCATCATAAAGTTGTTTCTCTGATTCATATTGCAGGTTCTCACATTTTGTTTACTTGCAAGCCTTTTTGATTAAAAAAAAAGAAATTTAAGCTTCCTTGCAGGATTTTGTTATCAAATTTTCTCATTTTCTAACCTCATTCACAGAATACTAATTTTTTTTTAATATCTATTGCTCTATTTCAATCTTTGTTTGTGCTTATTTCAGCCTGGTTTACTTTACATAATAAATCTTACATTTTATTGAGAAAATGGGTTGTTATGCATTAGATTATTAGCTACAATCCTAGCTTATTCATTTCAAGATAAGTTTGATAATCTAAAACTGTAGTTCATTCCTAAGATTCGGAAAAGATTGATTAGCTTTCCATTAGTTTTTTCAAATATGTTAAAAGAAGAGAGTGATTTTGCAGTCTAATTCAGAGTGACTTTACCTTGTAACTTGGGGTTTATACAAAGCTGTCATGTAAATAAAAGACAACTATAAAAATCCACATCATTTGGAACTTTGTAGCTCGTTCTATATTCCCATAGTACTGTTGAAGCCTCTCCTCCCAATGATTGCCTCACTTAGCACAATACTTCTGTATTAACGAGACCAAGTCTTTCTTACGAGCCTTTGCTTGGTTATTGAGTCTCTTGGAATCAGGACTCAATAGAGACTGTAATATTTTATATTGCAGGGTCTTCTCCACCTTTTAAAAACTTTCTTCTTCTTCCTAGACATTGTAAGTTGTTCGAAGCCTCTCTCTCTTTCATTTGGTCTTGAAAATCTTCTCTCCTGTTTACTTCAATTTTTTCTCCTCAACATTTTGCTCGTACAAATGCAGAAGAGCTGCAGCAGATAATGCAGCCAGAGTAATGCCCTGTGCGTGTATTCTAGCATGTATGAGTCTGAGGCTGGTTTTCATTGAGGGCCTTGCACAGTTATAAGCAAAGGAAGCTGCCAAAGTTGAACCCCACAGTGTCCCCACTGTTGTGAGCTTGTTATCAGATACCCATTTCCTCACGGAAGCTGCCATTTCCATTGGACGCAAATGAGATGGATATAAACAAAAACTTGGAAATGATAACCAGAAAGAATAGATGTGAATGAATGCACTTGCATGTTTGTAACGTTGCTTCTCTGTAAGTCTTTCCAGAACGTCTGTGTATTCCCTGCAAATCATCATAACCTGCATGCTTCATAATTCTCTTGTCATTCAACGTCTCTGCACCTTTGCATAGTAACGCCATTTGCTCTTGTATTTAATACAAAAGTTTTAGAAAGTTTATTAACTTTAAAAAAAATTTAAATAGTTTATATCAAAAGATTAATAACGTTAAAAAAAAATTTAGTTATAAAGTTTTTTTAATTTTAAAATAAATTAAAGTTTTGAATAAAGTTTTTTTAATAAAGCTTTTAATATAAAATAGTTTTATTTTGTTATTAAGACTTACAATTTGTTTAAATAAATTTTTTTAAAAAAAAAATCAATTTCAATTTGTTATTAAAATATAATTTTTTCTTTGGTAAATATTTTTTTTTGTTTAAAAATTTGTTATTTAAGATTTGAATATAACATTTTTTTTCCATAAATTTTGTTATAATTCTTACTCAAATCTGGTTTATTTTTAAAATCAAGGAGGTTAATTTTTATATTTTTAATCAAAGGGGTAATTTTTTTTTACAAACTATTATTTTGCTATAATGTCTACATTAATTCTGGAAATTAAATTAAATAGTTCCAATTATCATTCTTGGAAAACACATATCTCGTTTATTTTTCGTTTCAAATACCTTTTGGATGTTGCGACTGATAAAACCTTTGAACCCGCTACATCTGCTCCTCAAGCCGACCTAGATAGATGGAAGGCTCAAAATGAGGAAGCACTTGGTTTAATTGGTATTTCAATGGTTCCTGATTTGTATGTTTTAATTGGAAATTGTACAAAAGCGCATGAAGCTTGGGAAATTTTAAAAATTACTTATGATAGCTCAAATGAATCCCGAAAAATTCAACTTCAAGATCAACTTGAAGATCTAAGGTATACGGATTTTAAAACTATGGATGAATTCTTATTAAAGTTTGATTCTTTTAATAGTCAATTAACTGGTTTAGGAGTTACTCTAGCTGATTTACATTTAATACATCTTATTCTTAAAAAATGTCTTCCTCATCAATTTCAACAATTTATTACGAATATTCATGCTCAACTTGCTATTCCTAGCTTAGCTACTCAATTAACATATGATATTTTTCGTAATTTATTGCGTCAAGAGGAAGCTAAATTAATTCAATTTGGTACTCTTAAAAGTAGTGAACATGCTTTTATGTCTAAAAATCAAAATCATAATAATAATTTTAGATCCAATAATAATAAACATAATCATAATCATAATAATAATCATAATAATAATCACAAATCTTCTAATTATCAATCTCATTCTAAATCCTATCATAACAATTCTCATAATAATAATCATAATAATACGTACAATAATCAAAGGAATAATTCTCAAACAAGACCCCATTGCACATATTGTGGGAAAGATGGACATATTACTAATAATTGTTTTAAGAAACAAAATGGTAAAAAGCCCATGAATCAAAATAATCAAAATAATCAACATAAACCTCATTATAAGAAAGGTAATAATAATGGAAATTCATCTCGTCATGCATTTACATGTACTTATAATGTTTCTCAACCACTTGAGTGGATTATTGATTCTGGTGCATCTCAACATGTTACTTCTCATAAAGAATGTTTTGAATCTTTGCATCCCGATACTTCTAATATTCCTGTTCAATTAGCTAATAATCATAGTTGTAAAGTTGAAGCTATTGGTGATGTGAATGTTCCTAATGGGAAATTACATGATGTTCTTTATGTTCCTGAATTAAAATCAAATTTGATTTCAGTTCCTAAACTTTGTCAAGATTATAAGATCAACTTTTATAGGGGCATATGTTATATCATTGATCCAAACGCTAATCATGTTATTGCTACTGCTAAAATGGATAGTGATAACTTATTCAAGTTCTATGAATTTGCTCCTCCAAAGTATTCTTTGCTTACTATTGTTGATTTTACTATATGGCATGAAAGACTTGGCCATCTCAATTCTGATTATATTTCACTAATGCAAAAAGCAAATATGGTTGATGGATTGCCTACTATTGTTCCTTCTCAAATTGTTTGCAATGGTTGCATGAGTGGTAAGATGCATAGGGAACCCTTTCCTCATGGTCAATCTTGGAGGGCATACACTAAATTGCACCTTGTTCATAGTGATCTCTTGGGTCCCATGGAGAATCCCTCCATCCAAGGTTCAAGGTATGCACTTACCTTTGTTGATGATTTTTCCAGAAGAACATGGATATATTTCCTTCATAGTAAGGATCAAGTGCTTGATGTTTTTACTGAATTTCATATGTTTGTAGAAAGGCAATCTGGTTCTAAAATTAAGATTCTTCGTACTGACAATGGAAGAGAATATGTCAATAATGCATTTAATGCTTATTTGAAATCTTTTGGAATTAAACATGAGCTTACCATTCCTTATACACCACAACAAAATGGTGTGGCAGAACGGAAGCATAGGACAATTGTTGAAATGGCTAGATGTTTATTGCATGCTAAAAATATGGATTACAAGTTTTGGGCTGAAGCTATGGCTTGTGCAACATATTTAATTAATAGAACACCTACCAAAGCCTTAAAGGATAAAACTCCTGAAGAAGCTTGGTTTGGTAGAAAGCCTAATTTGCAGAATTTAAGAATTTTTGGTTCCATAGCTTATGTTCACAAACCTAAGGAGAAAAGAAAAAAATTAGATGCTAAATCTTCTCCTTTTATTTTTGTTGGTTATGATGAAAATACTAAAGGTTATAGAGTTTACAATCCTATTACTAACAAGGTAAAAGTTGCAAGAGATGTTTGTATTGCAGAAAAAGGCATTCATGATTGTTCTAAAGTGGAGGATGATGAACTTGGTCAAACCAAAGTTGTGCTTGTGGAGGACCAACCTCCTTCTCTTAACCCTACTCCTAATGCATCTCTTTCTATTCCTTCTAGTGATAGTGATGATGATAATAATAACTCTACTCCTCATGACTCTTCTTCTAGTGATGAATCCATTACTTCTAAAAGAAGACCTAAATGGTTTAAATCTTTAATTCAAGATAGTGATGAATACTTAGCTAGAATGGATAAACTTCAAGCTAGAAGAGTTAATTATTGTAATTATGCTTTAATGACTACTATTATGAATTCTAATGATCCTAAAACATTTGATCAAGCTAAAAATCAACCACATTAGCAAAAAGCAATGAAGGAAGAATATGATACACTAATTTCTAACCAAACTTGGGATTTAGTTCCCTTGCCTCTTGGTAAAAATCTTGTTTCTTGCAAGTGGCTTTATAAAACTAAATTGAATGCTAATAATCAAGTTAGTAAATTTAAAGCTAGATTAGTTGCTAGAGGTTATTCTCAAATTGAAGGCTTAGATTATACTGAAACTTTCGCTCCTGTTGCTAAAATGCCTACAATTAAACTTGTGCTTGCTTTAGCTTCTAGAATGAATTGGCCTATTCACCAAATGGATGTTAAAAGTGCTTTTCTTAATGGTGATTTACATGAGGAAATTTATATGTCTCAACCTCCTGGTTTTATTAAAGAAGGTAATGCACACTTAGTTTGTAAATTAAAGAAATCAATTTATGGATTAAAGCAATCTCCTAGGGAGTGGTATTCAAAGATTAATGAATTCTTTCTTTCTCAAGGCTTTATTAGAAGTAAAAATGATCCTAACTTGTATATTAAACATAGTGAAGATGATATTATAATTATTATCTTGTATGTAGATGATTTGATTCTTACTTCAAGTTCCACTACTTTGATTTCTGATATTAAGTTTCAACTTAATCAAAAATTTGAAATGACTGATTTAGGTCTTTTACATTATTTCTTAGGAATGCAAATTTGGCAAACCTCTAAAGGAATTTTCTTATCTCAAAGTAAATATGCTCAAGATCTCATAGATAAGTTTAAAATGAATGATGCTCATCATGTTTCAATTCCTATTGAATTAGGCACTAAGTTAATTCTTGATATGCAAACTCCTCTTGTTGATCCTACTTTGTATAGACAATTAGTTGGAAGTTTAAATTATTTAACTCTTACTAGGCCAGATATTGCTTATAGTGTTGGTTTGGTTTCAAGATTCATGTCTAAACCTCAACAAACACACTTTAAAGTTGCTAAAAGAATTTTAAGATATATTAAAGGAACTATTAATGTAGGTTTGTTTTATGATGCAAATTCTGACTTTACTTTAAAAGGTTTTACTGATTCCGATCTAGGTGGAGATCCCAATGATGGGAAATCTACTTGTGGTTATTGTTTTTTTGTTGGTTTAGGAGCAATTTCTTGGAATAGTAAAAAGCAACAATCTACCTCTCTTGGATCCACTGAAGCTGAGTACAAAGGATGCACTAATGCTTCCAAAGAAGTCTTGTGGCTTAGAAGACTACTTGAAGATTTGGGTCTACCTCAACATGAACCAACTCCATTGTATTGTGACAACCAAAGTGCCATTGCCTTGGCTAAAAATCTAGTTTTCCATGCAAGGACAAAACACATTGCTCTCCAACACCACTTTATTAGAGAACAAATTGAAGACAAGCAAGTTTCACTCCTCTATTGCAAGGGGGAAGACCAAGTTGCAGATATTTTGACCAAGCCACTTTGTAAAGAAAAATTCCAATTTCATTGTAAAAATCTTGGATTACAACCCATTGAAGGGTTTGATGTAAGCTCCCCAAGTAAAGCTTAAGGGGGGGTGTTAGAATATTTAATCTTTACTTAGCTTAGGTTTATTTTTATTTAGTTTAGGATATTCCTTTGGAATTCCTACATGTAATTTGTCCTCTAGTACATGTGTGAGGACAAGTCATTTCTTTTATTTTCCTTTATTAAGGAATATTAGATTTCCTCCATAAGAGGATGTGGACACATGGCACACACATTTTATGAATGGTGGCATTCATAGATTTGGGAGTTACTTTGTAACTCCTCTCCTCATCTCTATTTAAGAGATGCCTCCTCTCTCATTTCTTCTTAATGACAATATTGTAAAGAGCTTCTTGCTCTCTCTCTCTCTCTCTCTCTCTCTCTCTCTCTCTCTCTCTCTCTCTCTCTCTCTCTCTCTCTCTCTCTCTCTCTCTCTCTCTCTCTCTCATTTTTTAGGCATTGCCTCATTCATAATATCACAAGGGGTTTTTCTTTGCTTTTCCCCTTTCAAAAGTTCTTGTGCCTCCTTCTTCACATTTGGGTGATGCTCCATGTTTATTGCTTTTCTCTTGGTAACAATTACTTCATCATAAACTTTCTTGGATTAATTTTCCTTTCCTTGCTCTTTTATTTCCTTTCAGTTTCAAACCCCCCGTAGTCTGAAGCTCCAAATCATGAGACGCCTTTGAGGCCTCGCCACCAGATCCATTCATCTCACCGCTTAGAGAGCCCACCCTCCGAAGGGAGCTAGCCAAAGACTCCGAACCCTGCATGCAGCAACCACCCTCATCCCACCACGTAGCTTGAGCCTCCCCCAGCCCTATCCCATGCATAGACTGTAGATCTAAAGAGACCCTGAGCCCTTGTCCCCCGCAGCACCTACCTCCCCCCGCAGCCACCACACCACCTTCCCTCGCAACCCCGATGCCAACCCTTCCCGCAGCAGCACCCCCATCCGTAGCCTCCACCCTCATGCTACTGCACCAGCCATCAAGCCCGCCTATGAGCTAGGGCTATGATGCCCTATCCCACGCTCGGCTCCCATCCCACACAGCGTCGCCATCCTATACGCTCCTACCATCGACAATTTCACCAAAAGGTTCATTTTTATTTATTTTAGATTATTTTAGATTTTTTAATTTATTTATTAGAATTAGATTTTTTTTATTTGTTTATTAGATTTAGATTTTTAATTTGTTATTTAGATTAGATTTTTAATTTGTTTATTAGAATTAGATTTGATTTGTTAGTTAGATTAGATTTTTAATGTGTTAATTAGAATTAGATTTCTAAATTTAGATTTTTTAAATTTGTTTGTTAGTTTAGATTTTTTTTAATTTGGTAATTAGAATTAGATTTTTAAATTTTTGTTAGTTTAGATTTTAATTTGTTAATTAGATTTCAATATGGGTAGTGTATTCTTTTTTATTGATTTTGGAGACTGATCTTTGGGCTTTCCATCTTGTACAGGTTCTCTCTTGTGGCATCCAATCCCATGTGTCGAAGGCAATATCTTGAAACTACTAATGTCATTTTGATATAGGACACATGTCAAAGAAATGGAGATTTGAAACTGACTGTCTGAATTTTAGATTAGATCACATTTTGAATTGGTGCTTTAAAATTAACCAGTGTCTTTTGTGTCTTGAGCAATAGGCTCTTTTTTTTTTTTACCTTTTAGAGGGCCTGCCTCCCAAGAAGCCCTTAAGGCTTGATGAGAGGGAACAACCCAACTAGAAATGGGCTAAAGACAAGCTCATATGAACCATTATAAATAAATGTGTTTGTGATGAAAATTGAAAGCAACGAGTGTTGATTAGTTCATACCGACGTCATGTCTCCCCATAAACCCTATAGAGCGCAACCTCTATAGGCTGGGAGCCTTCTTTGACAGAGTGTATGCCTCCAAATGTATGACCACTCGAACGGATGCCCTTACTAGACACCTTTTGTGTTAGAAGCCAAAAACCTTCTAGTTGTTGACGCAGGAGGTCGGACCTCTGAAGCGGCTCACATTCTTACGGTTCTTACTAGAGATACAAAGTTTGCTACGGGGAGTTTTCGTGGGGACTGGTGCTTGGCTACCCCAAAGAAGTGAGTGCCGAGGGTGGAGCTAGTGGGGTCAAGCATCTAAGTATCCTCTTTGAATTGCGTAGCTCAAGGTAACCCCCCAAGTGAGATTCAACAACTATTGTCCTGGCCAGCCTTAGGATTATGCTTGAATGTGTTTTTATTGCAAAAATCAAACAAACATTCTATGTGCCATGTTTTCTAAGTGTGTGAAAAAAAAATATATATATTTCACAATCAACACCACACTTGAAATTGAAACACTTTACAAAAACCTTGGTCTAAACTTTCAAGTATCCATCCATGTTGTGAAACAAAAACATTTTCCTTGAAACATCAAACCTGTGTTCTCAAAACAATCATTTCAAATCTCTTGAGACATCACTTTCAAAGTTCTAATCTTTTAGGTCCTCGCATAGTCACATCATTCTAGCTTCCCATACCTTTAGGTCTTTGCATAGTCTTCACCTAGTTGCACCTTTCAATCTTGCATAACTTATTTAATTATACCTAGTCCTTGTGTACCACCCTTAGATCAAACCTTTGCATAACCTATAGCTAGGTTGATAGTTGATTAAGCAGATAGGGATTGATGCAAGCACAAGATAGGGTGATCCAATGATTGATTGATTGATTGAGTATGAGGGCATTTAGATTGCACGAAGCAAGTTGGTTAAAAAAGAGATTATAGATTCAAAGACACTGCATTAGTTATATAAAGTGTTTGATCAATCTCACTGCAATAAGAAGAATGAAGAAGATGATGAAACAAAATATGAAAAAGATAGATGAAAAGGAGGATGAGAAGAGAAAAATGATGGAAAAAAAAAGAATGAGTGATGAGAAAGAGGATATGAAAGGTGATAATATTTCTTGTGCTTTTTAAGTGCTTGTATCATCATTGAGCTTATTACTGAAAAAGGCAAAAAATCATCTGGATATGAATTAGACCCAAATGAATCGGTCACTCCAATTGCGAGAAGGAAAAAATATCAGTCAGTAAAGGAATTCCTTAGATGGAGGAAATTGTACCTAGTCCTTGTGTACCACCCTTAGATCAAACCTTTGCATGACACTCTTAGATCAAACCTTTGCATACCACCATTAGGTTAAACCCTTGTATAATTCCCTTAGATCATACCCATAATCTTTGCATAGCCTTCCATAATTCCTTTAGGACATAACCTTAAACCTTGCATAAGTTCCTGAGGTCATTTCATCATTGGTCCTAGAATTTCATTATTATTTGCATACCAAAATAAATAAATAAAAAAAATCAAAAATCCAAAAAAACCCAAAAACATTGCTTGCACTTAGGATTTCTCATCTTAGGTCTGACATCAACTTTTGATCATCAATCCCCCTTATCACTTGAGGTGCATCTTCTTTGAGTCAGGGAATCTATCAATGTCTTTGAGTTGTTATTTTGCTCAGAGTTTATCAACTCCTATCTTTTCATGCCCTCTCTTTGATGACTTATCCTTGTGTCTATCCATCATAGCACAAGTCAAACCCCACATTGGAAATATTTTCAGACCTAGAGTATCCTTTTTCCTTGCATCAAACATCATTCATTCTCATATCCTATTTAAGGTTTAGGTGCACATCACTTTCCTATCATATAGATTGAATTTTTGCATCGATTCTTTAGTAGTCATAACACATAGATTGTATCTTTACATTGATCCTTAGTTACATCCCAATTTCACTCATATCATATAGTTCCCCCTTTGCATTTTAGGGTTTGCATTCCATCTAGAGTCTCATACATTGTCCCAGGTCAATGATCAGAACAATCACTTATGTCTCCTAACTCAGGAATCAAAATGTTTCAAAATCATCTATTTCAAGATGGAGACAACCTTATTAATTTTGATGAAGAAGAACACATTAGCATTGGAACTGGTGAAACTAGTGAAACAAGCAATGAAGAAATAACTCAATCGACTATTGACGAAGCGTTTCACAACCATAGATTTACTAAACTCCTTAAAGAGGTGGTTAAACGTGATCCACAAGCATACTTCAAAGCCCTTGCTGGCGAGGGAATTAAATTGCTGCCTGATTTGACATATCATTGCTCACAATTAAGGACAAACTAAGTGTTAGTGAGTCTAAACCTGCAAGGACAAACAATGAGGAGAGGATAAAAGATCATAGACCTTTCTACTTGCAACTAGGATATAAGAGATCTAAGAAAACATCAAAACCTATGCCTACCAATGATCCCATTTTGAGTGAATTGAGAGAATTGAGACAAGAAATAGACACTCTCAAGAATAAGAAGGCATTGTCACACAAGTTTTCTATTGAAGACATATGTTCCTATCATTTTGATCCAAGTATTTTGATGCCACCTTTTCCTAGTTATTGGGAAATACCAAAATTGGATAAGTACAGAGGAAAAGGAGACCCTAGAGATCACTTGAGAGAATTTTGTGCCACTACCTTAGAATTTCCAATAGATGAAAGATCATGAAACATACCTCATGGGACTCATTTATTGTGGTCTTGGAGGAAGTGCCATGGAATGGTTCTCCCAATTACCTCTGACTATCAAATCTTTTCAAGAATTGGTTGATAAGTTTGTCTCACACTATGCTTATAACTACGAACATGAGGTGACCATGATGGACCTATTCAACACAAAACAAAAACAAGGAGAATCCTTCATGTCATTTTTACAAAGATGGAGACATTTGACCAAAAGAGCACCTTATGACATTCCCGATAAGCAACTTGTTGACCTCTTTTGTAGCAATTTAAACAAGGAAATTGGAAGAGAAATTCACCTCAAGTGTTTGGACACCTTTGATGAGGTCATAGACATGTGATTCCACATCGAACAAACACTTATTAATGATGGTACTATAAAGATAAATGATGATAAAGATTACAAAGGATCAAGTTCAAATCATAAAACACCCTTTTGGGCCAAGAACAAGAATATGGTTAATGACGGAGTTGTTGATGCGAAGAATACTAAAACATCCTCACCTGTTTACAACCTTAAGGGTTCATCCTTAGACAAAGGAAAATAAAAACAAAGAAGCTTCCCTAAATGAAATTTTACACCATTGGGACAACCGCTTGAATCAACATTGAAAGAACTCCTTGAAAATAATCTTATACCATTGCTAGAGATACGAGAATACAATCCTCAAGTTAAACCCCCGTGGTGGAATGATGATCACTTTTGCGACTACCACAAACACAAGGGTCATAAGACTAACAGTTGTAATAAACTCTGAAATGTCATACAAGACCTTCTTGATGAGGGAAAGATTTCAGTTGATGGACATACTCCTTCCAGTAACTCTGATCGTGAGATATTCAAAAATCCTTTCCCTAAGCATGACTAGGATAAAGGGAAGGCTCCAAAATCTGGTGATGGTGTGAACTATACCAATGCTAAATATGACTATACCATAAACAACATTAGTGAGGTTGATAATCATGTGAACAATTTTATCATAAAGGGGAAAGAAACTAATTGCAATGTTACCACCCGCAAAGGCACATTTATTCTTAAGGGATCTAATTCTAAACCTACTACATCATCTTCACAATACAACCTTATAGAGCATTTAGGGAAGACGCCTGCACAGATTTCTAAACTTGAGTTGCTACACTTATCCCCTGAGCATAAAGCTATCCTTGAAAGCGCTCTCTACCACTACTATGCCTACAGACCTACATGTAGATCAATTTCAAGCTATGGTGGGACATATCACCTCTCCTCATACCCTCACTTTTACTAAGAATGATGACTTGTCCATGCAACAACCCCATAATGCACCTTTACATATTGAAGTCCTTGTCCATAGAGTTAAGATCAAGTGAGTTCTGATAGATGGAGGAGCGGGTCTAAATATTTATACTCTGAAATTGTTTAGAGAGCTTGGATTTGATGAAAATGTAGTTGATCCAAAGAAAAAGATTACAATAAAGGCATATAATGAAGAGGAACGCTCATCTAAGGGATTAGTTACATTGCCTATCAAAGTGGGACCAGTGGTGAAGGATGTGGTTTTTCAAGTCCTTGATCTCTCATTGACCTATAACATTGTCCTCAGAAGGCCTTGGATCCATGCAATGCAAGTTGTACCTTCTACCTGTTGGCAGTGGACCAGCATCCCTCATGGGGATTCATGACATGGTTTAACAACCTCTTGTGAATTATATGAGTCTAGTGGTTGTATCGGGCATTGAAAGGTCAATCTTTTGGTGAAACGATAAACCTAGCTTGTAACAAGTGGTATCAGAGCTTGGTCACAAGTTTGAACCACGCAGGTCATAGTGAGTGGTGCTAGGAGGGGGATTGTTAGCAGTGGACCAGCATCCCTCGCGGGGATTTGTGACATGGTTTAACAACCTACTATGGATTCTATAAGTCTAGTGGTTGTATCGGGGATTGACAAGTCAATCTTTTGGTGAAACGACAACCCTAGCTTGTAACACTACCTACCATCACTGTATCAAATTTCTACACAATGGTGTTGAAGTAACTATACCAAGAGATCCAAACCCTTTTATGTATTGCAACAATTTGAGTTCTAAGACTGAATCCATCATTGCACCTCCTTCCCAAGCATATATTGATCCTAAATCCTTAAAAGAATCCACTTCCAAATCCAATGAAGCTGAAATTAGAATCAAAGTAAAAGATCATGGAGTAGGGGAGTATTCTATGAGTCATGCTCTCTGCATTGGAAAGCTACCTTTGTCCCCTCGCACTTATGGAAAACCATAAATGATTGAGACCAAATTAGACAACACTACTATAGTCTGTAAACCTACTATTTTTAGAAAATGGGGAGCTTTGTATGATGAAATGGAAGAAGAGGACCTCTTGAGATGGCTATACAAAGATGAAGATATAGAGAAAGCACAAATTGCATAACCTAAAGTCAAAATACTAGCTGAACAATATGGAAAGGGATTGAAAATAATGAAAAGATATGGCTATGATGGTCATAGTCCTCTTGGTTTACACAAACAAGGTATACTTGAGCCGATCAAACCTAATGGTGGATATAAGGTTCCCGGTCTAGGGTATGATACACAGAAAGATAAGACCTTGAGTACTAAGGGTAACTCGAGTGAGGTAGGGGAGTCTTCTAATGCAACACAGACTAATGAGGAAGGTACCATCGATGACTCTAACAATTTACTTGATATATATGAACATGATTCTATTTGTACCCTTGAGCCTATTCATAACTTTTAACCTAATCATGATCCTTTACCTCTTGTTCACCCACAACTTATTGATTGGGACCATGAGGGAGAACCCCAGTTAGATTTTTTTCAAAATGATGAGGCAATCATAAACTTTCTTGGAGCATGAAGTGATTTACCCCTTGGAGATCATAGGGCTAGATTCACCATAGAGCTCAACAGTGCGACTTACTTTGGAGAAGGTGCCAAGCCTTTCAGTTGCAAAATAATGGAAAATATCAATAGGTCTTATAGTGAAAACCGCTTTGTGGCGCTATTAGACCCCAAAAAAGTAAAAATAAAGGATGTATCCGAAGGTGAAAACCTCTCTGAGGTGCCTGAGGATGGAAGGCTTGACATGCTTCCCCTAGCATTATACCATGAAAATTCATCTATGTTAGTGGAAAAGACAGTACCGAAAAACTTGGACATAGAAGAGCAACCAAAGATTATACATCTAGCAGAATCATTGACCCCTGAAGAGTGAAGAGAGAATAGAGCATATCAAGTTTTACAAGTAAAAACGGGTTAATTTTGCATGGTCCTATGTAGACATGCCCAAACTTGACCCTGATTTATTTATGCATCACTTGTCTTTACCACTGGGGGCAAAACCTATCAAACAAAAATTGAGAAAAATGCATCCTCATGTGGCACCATTGGTAAAGGCAGAATTAGAAAATTTTCTAGATATTGGATTGATAAGACCTATTGACTATTCTGAATGGATTTCAAACTTGGTATTGGTTTCAAAACCTAACGGGAGTGTCTGTGTTTGCACAAATTTCAGGGATTTAAATAAAGCTTGTCCTAAAGATTACTTCCCACTTCCAAATATTGACATGATAGTGGATTCCATAGTAGGAAATGAGATGTTATCCCTCATGGATGGGTTCTCGGGCTATAATCAGATCAAAATTTCTCCTGAAGACCAAATCAAAATAGAATTCACTTTCCCCTGGGGAACTTTTCATTGGAATGTCACGCCCTTCAGATTGAAGAATGCTAGAGCTACTTATCAACGTGCAATGACTACTATCTTTCATGACATGATGCATATATGTTTGGAAGATTGTGTATATAACTTACTTGGAAAATCTTACACCAAGGCAGGACATTTAGAAATCATGGATAAAATCTTTACAAGGTTAGAAAAATATAAAGTTCGATTGAATCCAAAGAAATGCATCTTTGGGGTAACCTCTGGGAAACTCCTTGGATACATTGTATCATCTAAAGGAATTGAAGCTGATCTTGACAAAGTAAAAGCCATACTTGAGATGCCACCACTGAGGAATATCTGTCAGTTGAGATCTTTACAAGGGAAACTCCAATCTATCTGTCGCTTTGTAGCACAACTGGCAGATAAGTGTCAACCATTTCAACACCTGCTACATAAAAATGTTTCATTTAACTAGGATGACAAATGTGAACAAGATTTTCAATAGATCAAAGAACACCTAATGTCACTACCAGTGTTAGTACCTCCTACAGATGACAAGCCTCTACTACTGTATATATCCACAACTACTACAACAGTGGGGGCACTTGTGAGATTTTGCCAAGATCTAGGGCTCAATGAAAAATATAATAGAGAGACAAAATATTGATAGGAATAAACTATATTCTATCAAGAGAAAATACTGATCAACTAGATCATCAAAAGTTACATACAATGAATATGAGCCTTCTTATATAGGTAAGGCTATATGGATATGTGAGCACACAAACATGACATGTGACTCAATAAGAAACAAAGGTAGGTAGGAAATAGGTGTGGGTAGGTAGGAGAAACAATATAATATTCCATATGAGGTGGATCACCCACTGAATGTGGAGTGTAACAACAAGATAACACCATAAAAGGTGGAAATTCTCCTACACACACTATCCCAATGTGGCACAAACACCCAAGTGTCTCATACCCAAACTACTATGAAATGCATTTCCTAAGTAAACTTAAGTAAGGTGTAATAATATCCAAGATGAATAATTATTTACACCAACAACACTTTTGGCTCAACATGACTCTAAAGGAAAAGAATGTGCAATATATTACATCAGTCATACCCTAGTGGGATATGAGCTTAAGTATAGTCCTATTGAGAGAGCGTGTCTTGCTATAGTTTTTACATCACAGAAATTGCGACATTACATGCTTACACACCAAACAAAGCTCATTGCAAAAATCGGTCCACTTAAATATCTTCTGAGTAAAGTAGCTCTTATAGGATGACTGGCTAAATGGGTCATGATTCTTAGCGAGTTTGACATTGAGTATGTAGAAAGAAAAGCAATCAAAGGAAAAGCTATAGCCGATCAACTCGCTAATGTTCCTATCATAGATGATCATCCACTTGTTATAGAGTTACCTGATGAGTCAATCTTTAACGTGAAATCTTCAAACCTTTGGAGTTCCTTCACACATGGTGGCTCTGGTGCTGGCATTCTCTTCATCACACTGCAAGGGGATTGCATACCAAAGGCTTATAAAGTACAATTTCCCTATACCAACAATATTTTAGAATATGAACCATTACTTTCTGGGCTCCGTATGGATGTACAATGGAAAATATTAGATTTGTGTGTTCTTGGTGATTCCTAGTTAGTGATTAGATAGGTTAATGATGATTATAAAACAAAGGATGAAAAGCGTATGCCATACAAGAGACTGGTGGATGATTTCAAGGCTTACTTTACCACAATCACATTTGAGAAAATTCCTTGGGATAACAACAAAGTAGCTAATGTAATGGCTATAATCGCCTCCCTTGTAATAATGCCAAGTAATGCCAAATACTATGAGTTCTTGGTTGAACCGCTCTTGGAGGCTGCCTACAATGTACCATAATCTGAAATGATATGTCTCATCATTGGTCCTGATCTATCCAACAAAGCCCGAAAAACTTTTTTTGGTCAAGCCACTCGTTATGCCATTTTAGCTAATACCCTATATCGTCAGGGTCTTGATGGTACTTTACTTAGATGTCTTGAGTGTGACAAGCCAAAACCATCTTGTGATAGGTGCACAAAGGTATATGTGGGGCATATTCGAGCGATCCTACCCTGGCTAAGAAACTCTTGAGTACTAGCTATTACTGGCCTACTATGGAGAAGGATGCTTATCAGTTTGTTAAGAAATACAAGCAATGCTAAATACATGGAGACTTGATGCATGCACCAACACAGGAATTGCAACTGCTTATTACATCTTGGCCTTTTTGTCAATGGGGACTCAACCTCGTGGGCAAAATCCATCCACCCTCATCTAATGGGCACAAATTTGTCATCACTACTACTGAATATTTCACAAAATGGATTGAAGTCGTTCCTCTTACCCATATCACTAGTGTAAAGCAGAAAAATGATCGAACCCTAGTTGCTCTCCCCTCTTCCAACTCCAAGGAGAGAGGAGGGAGGTTGCTAGGGTTGACGGTTTTCACTTAGGGGAGACTTTACATTCAAAAGAGGGGTTGAAACCCACAAGATCCAATCCCACACAATGCAAGATTGTATTCTAAATGAATTTCAAGGGTTAAGACAGCAAGGCTACCCTCTTTTGTAAAGAATGTAGACAGAAAGATCAAGCTAGGAATGCATAGAAAGTGAGAAAGATTTGCTTATAAACTGAGATAGGGATATAGGATGAAGCTGCAGACCTGAAATTAGCAGTAAAATGTCGATACGGTGCTGTCCTGCAAATTTGAGCAAAAGTTGACAGGACGATGGCGCCCGGCGTGCACACGATCCTCCGAAAAATCCGCGAAACAAAGTGGGATCTGTTCATCTCTGCACAAGGATTCCAGATCTTCAATTTCAGCCGCGTACTTGCAACCTACACACAGAAAAGCGAAGACGATTGGGGGGTTAGGGATTAGGGGTTTGCCTTTAGGTCAAACCCCGGTTTTGGAATTAACCAAGAAATGAGAAATGCTGTAAATGTAAATGATTGTAATGTAAAACAAGTACTAATACCTTGTTGTAAGGATGTTTGTATCCTTATGTGCGAAGGTATACATGTTGTTGTTTGTTGTATTGTTGTATGTTGTAGTATGTGATCTCCTCTTCAATTGTTGAATCCTTGTCTTGAATGCAACACTTAGCCTTGAATGGAGACTTGGAATGATCAATTGCTTGAAAGAATGCTTGAATGCTTGAATGCTTGAATGCTTGAATGTTTGAATATCGCTTTCGCCTTTTTTCCATCTCCCTCTATCCAAATGGGAGAGGAAAATGTCATTTATATACTTGTTAATTAGGGTTGATAGACTGATTTTCCCGACCTTAGGCCGACCAGGAAATGATATTTTCCATTTTGCAAACAAAAAGACCCGAAGTCCCATAGGAGACCGGGCCCACAATAGGGCCAGGGACCAGGGCGCTGGGCACCATGGTCCTGGGGGACCAGGGCGCTGGGCGCTCTAGTCCCACCTCCCGGGACAGCAGGGTGCAAAGGAGGATCAGGCCAGGGTGCAAGAAAATCCAGTTTTTGGTGTTATAAACAGGTTTCTGGGTCTCCATTCAGGTTCAGTGTTGCGTCGCCATCGTGAAGACCGAAATGCAGTCGAAATTGCAAGTGTCGCAATTTTAGGACGCTACATTTAGCCCCCACTTTAGCGGGAGTATGTATGTTCATACTTCTGGTAAAGTACAAGGAAACAACATTGAAAGACTTTCACCACGTCAAGGAGGCAAGACACACCAAGCCCCCAGTGGACTAAGGATCTTACGACTTCGATTGACAAAGTAAAAGGGAAGATCACGAGGGAGAACCATGACTGTCAGTAGTAAGGTTCCCTCACTATGAGTCATGCAAGAGAAATACCAAAAATTTTCAAGGCAAAGCTAAGTTCGCCAAGAAATTTTCAAGTATCTTGAAGAGATAGACAGGGTGTATGCCCCCCTACGTTAAAGCGATCGCACACGCCTCAACGGGGGTGATTTCTTTAACGTAGTGATACACATAAGAAATGAGAAGGGAAAGGAGCACGTTATCACAAAGATTTAGCCCCCAAGTGTGAGATAAACCCAAGGATAATAGACACAAAACACAAAGCACGAGGTGACTTTTCTTTCCTCGGGGTCAGTATGCTCTATGATAAGTCATGTATATATATCATATGTATGTATGCATAATTGTTCTTCATTCCCCAATCAAGGAAGGTCACCTAGAAGAAGGGAACACATGTGTCTTTTGAGTCAACATGAGAGAGACCAAAAGAGATCTCAATGCTTTGCATCGTCCTCAAGTAGACAACACTAAGGACAACAAATAGAAGAATGAGAATAACACATAGAAGAAGTAACAAAAGAGAGGAGGAGAGAATCTGCTATGCTAATGTAACTAGTCTCGCACGTCATCTACCCCTCGATCTTGCTGATCAATGTTTCGGGAAGGCAGGGAACACGCTAGAGGAGGAACATCCAACATAGCAGATGGATCTATCACAAGATCTAAACAAGGGCTATGTTCATGTTCCAAGCCATGTTGTTCTTGTCTAGGACCTAGGATAAGTGCTTTAGAAAATTCGTTAGATAAATGGTTATCAATGTCAACAAGTTCATATTCACTATCAGAAGCAAGAGGAGTAACATGTTCATCATGAATAACATTTTCATCTATAGCATCATCAAGATTTATAAAAATAGGATCTTTAACTCGCACAGGATCAAGACCATCATGCATCTTATGTTTAGGAGATTTTGGAGAAAATGGAATAATGCTTGTTGAAGGTGTTTTTGGAGATTGTGAAGTTTGAGAAGCAGCTGCTTGAGCCCTAAGATGATGCTTTCGTCAGCGTTCTCGTGCAGAACGATTTCGTCTAGTCTTAGTAGGAAGTGGAGAAGATTGAGGAGGAGGAATGTTCTCATCCTTATCACTTGGGTGTTTAGGTTGTGGTCTCTTAGGCTGGATAATAGGAGAAGAGGAAGGTCTCTTCTCTCTATAAAAGGAAGGAGGAGGAACTGCTCCATATAAAGGAGGAATTTTTGGTTTAGGAAGAAGACCAAGTCCATCATGACGAGGAGGTATAGGTCTACTTTTAGAAATTTTATTAGGCATAGACATAGTTACATCCATGGGAATGGGTTGGGAATCTTCTTGAGGAAAAACATTAGTTTTATCTTTCAAAGGAAGAACTTCCTTCTCAAGAACGATCGGAATATCAAGTTTGGGTGTTCTAGGTTCACTTAGAGATAGGATCATATCTATTTTCCACTTTTGATAAGATTTGAAAAGATGATCACTTCGCGGAGGAAGGGATTGGAATTGTTTAGGCCAAAAATAATCAATAGGAACGCTAGAAGTTCTTTCAGCTAGTTTAAAGAGACTATGATTGACAGTAACAACTTCACCATTATGGGGAAATTTCAAACATTTGTGAATAGGAGAAGCAATAGCTTTCATGGAAGATAGCCAAGGATAGCCAAGCTTCACACAAAATTGTTTAGATGAAGGAATAATAGCAAAGTTTACATCAAGGGATTTGTTATGGACCTCAATAGGTAATGTAATAGAACCAATTGCAAGAGAAGAGAATGCATCAAACAATTTCACAACCACATCTATTTTGTCATAGATCACTTGATTCAATTGCAAAGTAAAAAGAAATTCCTCAGTAATAACATTAACCATGCAAGAAGGGTCAATAAGCACTCCACGGCAAGGTGTATCCTTAACTTTTGAAACTATGTATAAAGGACCATCGGGTGCCCTGATAGTTTCACTAGAATCAAATGTGATGGAAGGTTCTTTAGGGTTTTCTTGCTACTCTACAAAGTTAATCACATTCGGAGTTATAGACACAAGACCATCAGATGAGAGAGAGGAATCATTAGTCTCAATCGCATTAGAGGTATGGGAAGGTAATGGATCAGTAAAAATCTGAAGATTTTGGTTAGGAGGAGCTACAGATGTGTTGCCTTTATCATTCACACCAGAGATAGAGATAGTATTATTATCAATCAAATCTTGAATTTTACCCTTTAAAGAAAAACATTTTTCAGTATCATGCCCAGGTTGACGATGAAATTGACAAAAAGCTTTGTTATCAAAATAAGGTGAATTAATCTTTGCAGGATCTATTTGCCTTATAGGAGGAAGAGTAAGCACATTTTGTTCCAATAACTTATTCATAATACTATGCAATGATTCATTCAAAGGAGTATACTTTCCTTCTTTCTTGAAAAACTTAGAAATAGGAGGCACACCTGTTGCTACATTCACATTGTTGTTGATGATGTTTTCATTGAATTTGATGGAATCTCTGTTCGGTTTAAACTTTCCAAATGGTTGTTGACTGCTATCACCCTTATCACTCAGAGCCATAGGATGTGATTGTTCCATTTGACTCACAGTCAGTTGATAATTGTGAAGAGTTGCACACAACTGTTGGAAAGAAGTAAACTCAGAAAACAGAAGTTTGTCTCGAATATCTTTTTGTAAATTAGAAATAAAGATTCTTTGAATATCATTGTCAGGCACTGGAAAAGAAATTTGAGCATACAAATGCTTATATCTACCAATGAAATCAATCACTTTTTCTTTAACACCTTGTTTACAATGCATTAAATCAATCAAAGTAACTTTAGGACTTATATTGTTTTGAAATTGTTGAATGAAAGCATTTGCAAGCTATTCGAAAGAAGTAATAGAATAAGAAGGCAACACGCAATACCATTGTAGGGCTTTGTCTCTTAATGTTCTAGTAAACAGTTTCGCAAGCAACCTTTGGTCATAAGCAAAATCAGTACATATTGTTTGAAAAGTCTTAACATGTGTTAGAGGATCACCTTTACCATTATAAAGCTCCAAATGCGGGATTTCAACATGTTTAGGAGGGATAGCTTGAACAATGTCAAGAGAAAGTGGGCTCGCAACATCAAATGTGGGCACACTAAACTTAGATTGATTCATAGAGGCAATTTGTTGCTGTAAAGAAGAGACAGTTTGTGCAAGATTGTTAATGGTCGCTTCAGTCGAAGAGTTCATATTAGATGTGTTAGATTGAGATGGAGGTGTTATGTTATTGAAAGAAGGTAAAGAGTAAGGTGGTGGGACACTATGATAGTTAGTCATAGGAGAGGATTGGAAAGGAGGAACACTACAAGGAGGAATGGAATGGTTGAATGAATTGCCCCCTTGTGTCATGTTCATTTGTGGAGATGTAATAGGGACGCTCATTGAAGGAATGAATGAAGAAGTCGGATTGAATGAAGGAAGGGGATTAATTGAAGAGGAAGGATTGCCCCCACGACTGGTAATCATAGGAGGAATGTCTTGTATAGAAGTAGCCATTATGTTTGATGTAAAGGTAGGTATGCTAGCAATAGAAGTTGTCAAAGGAATAGAATGATTGACTTGAGTGGGAGGTTGTGTATAACCTAAAGTTTTGACACAACTCTTCATAGGCATCACATTCGAATCCACAATGTGTGAAATACCACGCAAAATATCAATTCCATTCTTATCACTTTGAAGCATATGTTTTAGACCCTCAATTAAAGGAAGAGCTTGACTATCGGGGTATTCTTGAGACATCCATTATCGAAAATCGTCAAATTGGTTATCCAATTTCGTAAGTTGTTCTACAGAAACCTCATGGAGAGCTTCTTCATCATTAGGAGGATTAGAGGAATTACCCATGTCCTCGTTAAAAAGGCTATTAAAATTAGGTTCCATCTCCTCAGTAATTAAACCTTGGAAAGACTTAATTCTAAGGCTTCGTCTAACGAGAATAGTGTAAGTAGGGCTTATTGTTGTAAAACTCATGCACTAGAGAGGGAGAGGAGATTTTGAATTTAGAGGTAGCAAATTTCAATAAAATCAGCCAATCTTCTAGATTTAAGCTGTTAAATGCAATCACAACAATCTCCCGAAATTTCGGAAAAAATGTCAGGGACCGTGGCGCTCGGAGTGCACACGGTCCTCGCAACTTTTTTCGAAATTTGCAGGGATGAAAGTTATGATGATTTTAGAGCTAATCTGAAAAAATTGAATGATTTTACGATCTATAGATAGGCCAAATTAAAGTTGCAATCTCAAAATTGAACCCTACCCAGATTGTCAAAAAATGCAAAATTTGAATTTTGAAAAAGAGAGGGAAACTCAAATTTTGAATTTTATGATTTTAGAGGGAATACCAAAAGCAATGCAAGTTTTGAATTTTAAGAGTTGACTCAATTTCACGCAAAATTCAATTTTGAAAGTGGAAATCAAAGTTGTTGTAATTAAGCACTTAATTTCAAAAGTCACAAATTGCAAGAATTTGAATAAAGCACTGAAATTTTGAATGAACATCAACACACTTTTCAGATTTAGGATAGTAGGAAACACAATTTTGACACAAAATTTCAATTTCAACAATTTTTGAATGATTAGAAGCCCTAAACCAAGCAATCACAAGACCAACTTTGACCTTAATTTTGAAAGTGTTAGATTTGATAAAATTAGCCAAAATTCTGGATTTTAGCAGGAAAATACAGTAAGATCTTGCTCCCGAAATTTCGGAAAAAATGTCGGGGACGATGGCGCTCGGAGTGCACACGGTCCTCGCAACTTTTTTCCAAATTTTCAGGGATGAAAGATTTTATGATTTTGTTGCGGAATCCAAAGTTACAGCCGATTTGGAGATGTTTTGATCAGTGAAATTGTCAGACAAAAGTTGAATCAAGAGGGTTTCAAAAATTAGGGTTTTGACACTTAACCACTTAATTTTCAAAATTAAAGCACAGATATGAATTGGTAATTTGCAATAGAAGGGTAGATCTGAAACAAGCATTAACAATTAAATATTTCACAAGTTCAATTACTAAAAAGAAATTTTAGGGTTTTTATGCAATCAACCTCTAAAATTTTGTAAAAGATCAAACACGGAAATATAATTTAAGGAAGCCAATTTTTAGATCTAACCATGAATAATCAGAAAGGATGTTCACGTCGGGTTCACCAAAATGTAAAGTGGAAAAATGATCGAACCCTAGTTGCTCTCCCCTCTTCCAACTCCAAGGAGAGAGGAGGGAGGTTGCTAGGGTTGACGGTTTTCACTTAGGGGAGACTTTACATTCAAAAGAGGGGTTGAAACCCACAAGATCCAATCCCACACAATGCAAGATTGGATTCTAAATGAATTTCAAGGGTTAAGACAGCAAGGCTACCCTCTTTTGTAAAGAATGTAGATAGAAAGATCAAGCTAGGAATGCATAGAAAGTGAGAAAGATTCACTTATAAACTAAGATAGGGATATAGGATGAAGCTGCGGACCTGGAATTAGCAGTAAAATGTCGATACGGCGCTGTCCTACAAATTTGAGCAAAAGTTGACAGGACGATGGCGCCCGACGTGCACACGATCCTCCGAAAAATCCGCGAAACAAAGGGGGATCTGTTCGTCTCTGCACAAGGATTCCAGATCTTCAATTTCAGCCGCGTACCTGCAACCTACACACAGAAAAGCGAAGACGATTGGGGGGTTAGGGATTAGGGGTTTGCCTTTAGGTCAAACCTCAGTTTTGGAATTAACCAAGAAATGAGAAATGCTGTAAATGTAAATGATTGTAATGTAAAACAAGTACTAATACCTTGTTGTAAGGATGTTTGTATCCTTATGTGCGAAGGTATACATGTTGTTGTTTGTTGTATTGTTGTATGTTGTAGTATGTGATCTCCTCTTCAATGGTTGAATCCTTGTCTTGAATGCAACACTTAGCCTTGAATGGAGACTTGGAATGATCAATTGCTTGAAAGAATGCTTGAATGCTTGAATGCTTGAATGCTTGAATGTTTGAATATCGCTTTCGCCTTTTTTCCATCTCCCTCTATCCAAATGGGAGAGGAAAATGTCATTTATATACTTGTCAATTAGGGTTGATAGACTGATTTTCCTGACCTTAGGCCGACCAGGAAATGATATTTTCCATTTTGCAAACAAAAAGACCCGAAGTCCCATAGGAGACCGGGCCCAAAATAGGGCCAGGGACCAGGGCGCTAGGCGCCATGGTCCTGGGGGACCAGGGTGCTAGGAGCCCTGGTCCTGAAGGACTAGGGTGCTGGGCGCTCTGGTCCCACCTCCCGGGACAGCAGGGTGCAAAGGAGGATCAGGCCAGGGTGCAAGAAAATGCAGTTTTTGGTGTTATAAATAGGTTTCGGGGTCTCCATTTAGGTTCAGTGTTGCGTCGCCAACGTGAAGACCAAAATGCAGTCGAAATTGCAAGTGTCGCAATTTTAGGATGCTACAACTAGAAAAAAAATTGCCACATTTATTTTGAATTACATCATATGTCAGTATGGTGTCCCCCTTTCCATCATTACTGATAACGGTCGTCCCTTCAAGAACCAAGATGTCTATGAGCTTTGTGAGAAATTTCATATCTAGCACCATTTCTCCACACCATACTATCCTCAAGGTAATGGCCAGGCTGAGGCATCTAACAAAAACATCCTTAGAATCCTGAAAAAGATGATCAATGAAGCTAGTCATGATTGGCATATCCAATTGAACCCCACTTGTGGGCTTACCACACAAGTGTCCACACTCCCATAGGTGCCACTCCATACTCCCTTGTTTATGGTTCTGAAGCTATATTGCCCATTGAGGTTGAGATACCTTCCCTATAGGTCTCTTTGCGTAACCTGATCAGTGATGAAGACTACAGAGTCTCCCGCTTGCATGACTTAGAATTGTTGGATGAAAGAAGACAAACTGCTTTTGATCACCTCAAAGCATATCAACAATGCATGTGTAGAAGTTACAACCACAGAGTCAGATCTCACACATTTGAGGCTGGTGATCTTGTCCTTAAAGAAAATTCAAAGAACCAACAAGATAGAGATAAAAGGGGCAAGTTTGAACCTAATTGGCTTAGTCCATATATTATCACTACTGTGTATGGATCGAAAGCATTATTATCCTTGATTTCAGTATGGCCAAAATCATGAGGCAACCCTACAAAATTGGTCCATTTCATACCTTATGGTCTCCAGGAGAGCTTAATCGACTCGGTCGGTTAGTTCGTTTCATTCTTTTCCTTACATTTTTTATTGTTTTCCTTGTTTCTTAGCTTTGCAGTTTTTCCTACAGTTCGAACTTTAAAGTCCGAACTGCAGGGTTCCTTGTTATCAATACACTCCGAACTTTAAAGTTCGATATGTATTTGTAGCTTTTTTGCTTGTAGATCGGACTTTAAAGTCCGAAATGTAGGTTGTGTTTGCCTACAGTTCAGACTCTAAAGTCCGAACTACAGATGATTTGCTTCCCAGTTGCATGTCTGACTTTAAAGTCTAACTTGCAAGTGTCTCTGGCTTGCATGTCGGACTTTAAAACCCGACATGTAACTGCGAGTTGTTCTAATTAGCATTTATTGCTAATTAGGGTTTTCTTAAATTGCTTTTTAAGTTAATTTTATGCATTTTAATTTTCATTATGCTCCATTTTCTTCCTCCACGCGCCCTCTTCTGCTCCTTCTTGTCGTGATTCAGATTTCCCTTGCCCGATTGTCGGATCTTTTTCATCGGTGAACTGGAAGAGGTAAGGTTTTTGTTTTCGAGTTTTTACTGTTTGCATGTTTTTGTTTTTTTTTT
Organism: Cryptomeria japonica; assembly: GCF_030272615.1. NCBI lineage: Eukaryota > Viridiplantae > Streptophyta > Pinopsida > Cupressales > Cupressaceae > Cryptomeria > Cryptomeria japonica. Next base: position 188,217,398 of record NC_081408.1, read on the forward strand.
CTCCTTTTCTTTTTGTTTTTATTTGTTGTGTTTTTCGGATTTCTATCCAGAGGACAATCGGATTTTGAAGTCCGATTGCCTCCTTTGATCCGGAGAGCAATCGGACTTTAAAATCCAATTGTTCTCCCGATCCCCCTCTCTTCCCTGCACATTGGATTTTAAACTCCGGTGTGCAGCCGAAAGGTTGTCCCTCCACATATCAGATTTTAAAGTCCAATATGCGGCTTATTAACCTCTGCATATCAGACTTTAAAATCTAATATGTGGAGGGTTATGGGTTGACATGTTGGGTTTTAAAACCCGACATGTCAACAAAATCCTTCCCGATTTAAAGCACATCGGACTTTAAAGTCCGATGTGCCTTTAATTTGTTTTAGATTGCACATTGGACTTTAAAGTCCAATGTGCTTATCATTTTTCCCCTGCACATCAGGTTTTAAACTCTGATGTGCTGATGTTTTTCCCTACTTTGCACATCGGGTTTTAAACTTTGATGTGCGAGTTTTGTTTGTGAAGAAGAAGATCGGACTTTTTTCTCCGACCTGCTGTTTTGGCAGTTTTTACTCCTTGGCCTGTTTTAAGTCCCGTTTTTTGATTCATTTGAGAAAAAAATGATTTTTGATAATGATGAATGGCTAATCATCAGTATTGAATGTAGTTATTGTGTACGAATGTCAAATCTCTCTCACAACAAGCTCGAGTCTTCCTTAGGACAACCTTCTCTAAGTAAAGCATCATCAAAAAAGATGAAATACAAGTATGACAGGTACTTGAATATGTACCCTGAGAGTTCAGTGGACTCAAACATTAAGGAGATCAGGGACACCAAAATTGGGCATGTTGACATGCAAGAGTTTCTTGATCAGGTTTAGAAGGCTCCTGCACGCCTGACCAGTTTAATCAAATCTGAGCTACATAAGTATGCATCCTTCCCAGTCGTAGCTCACAATCCTGAATTTGTACTAGCAGTGGCTGATCACTTTGATCCAAGCACAAGCTAGGTAAAATATGATGATCAGAAGGTCATAATGACTCTAGATAGTGTATTCTACAATAAAGTTTTTAAAGGCTCATCAATTGAAGAAGTGGCTGATATTTCTCAAGAGAGTGCTCAAGAGTACTACAAGAAACATGAGGATAAATGCAAAAAGGTGATTAATATTGTTTATCTCTCTACTGCTAGATCTTCCCTCACCTCACGATGGCATAAGTCTTTCCACAATAGTGATTTTAATGAGGAATATAATGACATGGTCACCATGTTATCCAGAGTGAGAGGATTAAAAGACTCATTATTTCCAAAGATGGATGATTTACTATATGAATATAATCAAAAAGGGAGCTACAAGAATTGACTGGGGAGAACAAATTAGTGATGTGCTTTGCGCCCAATTGAAAGAGGTCAAGGTAACACTAAAGTTTTATATGACCTCATACCTGGTTTACGCAGCTACTTCAATGAGGCAATATCCAAGCTTGTCTACCAAGGGTGATAGAAGAGTGGTGCCCATTTGGGAGTACTATGACTAGCTAACTATCAAAAATCAAGGTAATCATTACAGGAGGGTTAATGATGCCTTCTTTGCTGTATGGAAGTGCATTTTTGATAAAGGCCTATAGAAGAGGAGAATATCAGAGGCTGCTTACAGCAGGGTGCCTCATTTTGGGTGTGTGTTTCTACAATTTCCCACATTCACCTATATCTGAATTGGATGCTTCTCAGGTGAGCCCTTCATTCTTCCAAGGTTCCCTCCAGATAAAATCATCCTTATGGAGCTATGCAGACAACTAATTAGTGTGCATGAGAAACAATTACAAGCCCACAAGACCAGGCTAAAATTCCCAGAGTCAATTGGCAGGTATTCGGTGCTAACCAATCCCAAAGCCAAAAATATGGAGGAGGAAATGCAGTGGAACACCATGAGAAGATTCAAGGCCCGAACTGATTTTGATTTTTGGGGTATAAAGACCAAACTCAAAAGGACATACACTCATGTTTATAGGTTTGAGGATGTTTGGGCGGATTGTCAGAATGAGGAGGATATAAGAAGGATGGATTTCAGCCACCTTACTCTAGAACAAATTGAAAATCTAGATCTAGTTAAGATTCCAATGACTATGGAGGACACAGATGACATAGTGGATCCTATTTATTATGAGAAGAAGATTGATGATTCCCCACTTCCACTTGTGCAATGGTCAAAGAAGGAAAGAAAGTCCTTTACGTAAAGGATCTCTCCCATCTTAGAAAACACCAATGCTTGGTTGCTAAAGAAGAATCTCGGGATGAAACAGCTTCCCACTAGTTCAGGAGATGATGACAATAGTGATGGTCCATTGGGCAAGACAGCGACAGCTGAAACAAGAACCAAGAGCAGGGCAAACCCACAAGCACTATCTTCAGCTCCTGTGGTACAATCAAAGGGTAAAGGGCCCAAAATCAAATTTACAGTGAAAGGGGCAAAGAAGGGCGAATCATCATCATCATCATAGGAAGTAGTGATGAAAGAGTCAGAACAACCGCCTACCAGTGAAGCTAGAAAGGGAAAAGAGGTTGAGAAGGTGAAATTCCTCAACAAGAGGAAGTACAGGCAGAAGAAGTATCATGCCCAGCTGAAGTTGATGTCTCGGTTGTGTCACAAGTAGTCGTTCACTCTATTGATTCTAACTCTGACTCTGATCAAGAGGATGAAGATGTTCGTGAAGATGGAGATCTAAGTATGGGCATGCCACAATCAGAGACCGCTGGTCAATTTTTACAATAACCAACTTCTCTACTTTAGATGATATCCCTTCATCCACTTTTGAGTCTACCATGATGGATTTTAATGAAACCTTGGAAGATGGACTTGCAGAATAGGTTTCGGTAGATTTACCCACCATTACTACCACTATCACAACAATCCCTTCATTGCTAAGTGTTGAAGTTACACTCACGGCACCCTCAACTCCCCCACCTGTAATTGAAGAGGTAGTAGCAATAAATGTTCCACTAGATGCTTCAATATCAGCACCATCAATTACACTTACAACTGCTCCAAGTTCCCATCAACCTACTCTAGAATCTTCAACCCCAAGTCAGCAAGGAGCCACTACTCCATCATCCAATCCAGAACTACCCCCTTGGATAGAAGCAATGTCCCCTAAGAGGAAAAAATAGCTAATATCTCCTGATGAATTTGACTTTGAACTTTTGGTTCCTCCAAAGCCTAAAGGAATGAAGAAGCCAAAGATAGTATCTCGGGTGGTAGTAGACCCAACTTCCAAAAGAAAATACGCTAAAGTTATGGTGCCATCATCAAACAAGGACAAAGGCAACATACGATCAGAAGATTATACCATGTAGGTTGTGGAGCTCAGAGTGGAGACACATGAAAGTGTGAAATTAGATTCTCAGACAGCCCTTAATTCTTTTTTAAGAAGACTGGATCAGGAGAGGGATGAGAAAAATAACCTAAAGCAGAAGTGTGAGCAGCTAACCAACGTCCTCTTAAAGGTAACACAATCTTCTCAAGAGGTTGAACCTATAGGGTCATCAATAGACACCGAATCTCTCAAAAAGATTGAACAAGTAGGAGCTAAAGGCCAGGTCATGGATGAATGGATCTTGCGGCTAAGGTCAGAAGGCTCTCATCTTCCGAGTTCAACAGTGGAACTATTGTCTGATTATGAAGTGGTCCAGAGTCGGATGCAAAGACTCAAAACCTCTTTATCATAGGAAATTAAGTTGTGAAAAGCACTACCCTTTGGAGCAAAATGGAGGATTTCAGAATAGATGTCCTGGTTGAGAACAAGGTAATTCCCACAAGGGAGAAGTATATTCAGATCTTGTCATTATTGTCTCATAAGCAAGAGACAATGAAATTAATGATTGCAGAGCTGGATCGTGAAAAGAAAGAAGGTGATGACGAGGTTGACCTTATTTTTGCTAAAGTAGGTGATCTCCCTTGCTATTTGTATGATGGTGATCAAAATCTCGTCACTGCTGAAGTCGTCACGCAAGAATTTATTTCCTTGATGGACCAATGCACGGGACAAGACTTCTTGCTTGATACATTTGATAAATTGTTAGAAATTCAAGTCAACTTTGAAGTACTCGCATCCATGCTAAAGGATGTTAAGAAGAAGCACGTGAAGATTCAAGATGTAATGTCCCACGTTCAAATCATCACAAGTTCTACCTTGATGTCGAACGAATCAGAGGTCAAAGCCATCCTTGCTAAGTTTGAAGGTTTTCAGAAATCCAACGAAGAAGAGAATCAAGAATGAAGTTCCCCCTTTTGGCGCTCTTTCTTCATGCAGCTGCACCAATAGATGTTGTAAATTTTTGTGCAGTTGCACCTTTTCTTTATGTAGTAGTTGTAGTAAAATGGGACTGTGTGGTTGAATAAGTCAACTATGCCCACCTTTTTCTCAACTTTTTTTCCTATATAAGGAGGACCTTTTTGTAAATATTTTTATCTTTTTCATTCTTAGCAAAACTCTGCTAGATTTTTATCCCAATTAAGACTTTGGGCTTTTGTGGTGAGAATTCAATCAAACAAATAAAGAAAATAGTTTTGTTGATTGCAAACTTTGTGTTGTATCAATAAATTTGTTTATATTATTTAATATTCCTATGTCCATTGAATACATATTATCTTTACCTATTTGATGTTTAAGATATTGCTACATGGTTAAAGAGCTCTCAAATCTTGCCAATAGACTTTGTGCTCTTAGCATACTTGAGAAATCTGCCGATAAAGGAAGTAACTTGTAGTAGGCTTTGTATTGTTGCGGTTATTAGTAGTTTAATGGATTAGAAATCTATACTTGAAGACTTTGTGCTTTAAGCTAAGTTTCTAATTGTTTGATTTGTAACAATTAGTGTGAATTAGTGTTATCGTAAAGGAGACTTTGTGCTGCTTAAAAGTAACTCTTTGTGTAGTTTGTTAGATTAATAGTTCTTTTCTTTAAGTATCTGAAGAGGTAGAGAAATTGTAACAATGTGAAGGGAGAATACATAAACTCTGAAAAAAGAGAGTTATATGCCCAACACCAACCCACAAATTTAATTTCTTGTTAATTAGAGGAGAAATTTCATAGGGAACCTCCCCTTGATGAGAGGAGAGACTAATTTCTTAGCATAGCATTGTGTGAATTCTATGTTTTGTCATTAGTACGTTGGTGACAAAATATTCACCCAACAAGCATATCGACTAGCAACTCCCGAGGGTGACCGCTTGAAGATCCAATCAATAGCATTCACCTTTGTATATTCTATGCTTGAGTATTTCAAAAAAAATTCTTTAAAAGATTCTGGAAAAAATACAAAAAAATGAAAAAAGATCCTAAAAAAAAATAGTAAAGTAAAACAAATTCGCCCACTAGTAAAAACCTAACAAACGCCTTGGGCAAGTACCATGGTGAAAACTGGGCAACCGATGCCATGTGTAAGGATTTGGCCCCTCTTTCCTTCAGTACTCTACTTGATCATGCCTTATACGTATCTACTCTCCCATTCCATAATGGCCTTCCCAACCCCACCATAGCTTGTGGATTGTTTGCATACCCTGCGTGCAATGCTTCTCTTGCATACTACGCTAGTCTTATCCCTCATTGGCACATCTTCTTAACCTTAGGAGTGGGCTGGGATAGTTGACATCTCACGGTCGAAGGAACTATTTTATAAAAAGTCCTGAAAAAATCATAAAAGCCATAAAAAGTCCTAAAAAAAATCATAAAAAACCATAAAAAGTCCTAAAAAAATCATTAAAAATCATAAAATGTCTTAAAAAAATCATAAAAATCATAAAATCTCCTGAAAAAACCATAACAATCATAAAATGTCCCCAAAAAACCATAAAAAATCATAAAATGTCCAAGAAAAATCATAAAATCTCCTTAAAAAACCCTAAAAATTAAAACATTCATAAAAACCCTAAAAATCATAAAAATCCAAAAACATGTAATAAACATTGCGATGACACAAACACTTCAGACAAGCATGCAACTTTGGAACTTCAATGGACGCATGATAGGATGAGACTTAAATTGAGCAAATAGAACAACATCTAATCAACTTATACACCCGAACCCATCAATTGTGAACAAAAAAATCTTTCGACATGAAACATATTGTTTTCTTATTTTCTCTTGATTGTTTCTGATTTTCCTTTTTGGTGACATGTCTTTTAGCTTTTCTAGGATGTCTCTGACTAGAAAGGCGAGGATGGGGCATGTTCACTTGTTTGCTGCTTGTGGGATGTTCCTTAGGAATATGATGAGACTGTTGACAATATGAAGGAATTGATTATGTGTTGCATTGATGTCAACACTAGCTGTTATCATTGGTTATCGACAGATAGATTTTGGTTACTGGTAGAAGAACTAGTGTTACTGACAGAAGGGACTATCAGTTGGATACTACCGACATGTTTGGATCAATGGAATATGTTTGGTTTGATGTTTATGGAGTATGTTTTGGTCAGTTGGTATTGACTTGATGATCGGATGCTATCATACACTCTAGTAAGCCTATACCGGTAAGGGTTTAAGGTTTTATCGACAGACCTTTTACTAAGAATCTTTGACAGGATGCATAAGTGGTGTTGGTGTGGCTTCTAGATGGAATTCAGGATGCAAAAGGTGATCTTTGTTCATGCCTCGACTGATTGGAGACATCGCTTTGGCATGGTGAATCTATTTGGGTCCAAGTTATGGACCGGTATCATGTTACGTGTTCTCTACATGTTACCAAGATGATTTATGGATTGGTTAATGTTGTTTTGGTCTAAAGCCGACATGGCATATCATTGTAATATGGATGTATGTAATGATCTTATTGTAATATCTTTTAGGTGGCCGACCTAATTGGTTTAGGCCTTAGGGTTTGTATAAATTGATGTAAGATCTCATTGTAGATCATGGTCGTGGTCAAGGAATGAAATATCATATGCGAAGGAGATTTGGTCGATCATAAGTTATTGAATTGGGTTTATGTAAGAGGTCAAAGGCCTCTAGTATTGAGCTTAATCGGGACCATAATCAGGCATAGTAGATGTTATCATTGACAGTTCATTCTTCTGGATTGTTGTCCAATTATATTGAGGTGGTTATAACCTCTCTGTAGTCAATGAGACTCCTTTGTAATGAGCAGTACGCTCTAGGCAATGTTCCTCCCTACATGTGCAGACCCCTTATTGTATCACATACTTTCTGCAGAAGTATTATCTAACTATGGGTAGGCTTCCCACCATGGTTTTTCCCTTTATTGAGTTTTCCATGTACAAATCATGGTGTTATGTGGTATTGTTGCATTGTGTTGATTCTTTGTTTCATTCTTAAGTTTTACTGTTTACTGGTATCTATTTCTACTATTCCGGTATTTAATGTTTATGTGCTCTAGTTAAAGGTTAAAAAGTGGTTTGATTAATATAATCTATTGACAATTGATTCACCCCCCCTCTCAGTTGTTCACTAGTTATTCTGACAGACACGTCCTGGGACATGATTGCTTAAGATCATCGAGGACATATTGGTCTAATACACACTAAGGCATTCTTTTACTATCTGATATGTTTTCCTTCTTGCAATTTGAGTGACTGATTCATTTGGGTCTAATTCATATCCAGATGATTTTTTGCCTTTTGCTATAATAAGCTTGATGATGATACAAGCACTTAAAAAGCACAAGAATTCTTATCACCTTTCATATCCTCTTTCTCATCACTCATTTTTTTCCCATTGCTTTTCTCTTCTCATCCTCCTTTTCATCTATCTTTTTCATTATCTTCTTCATTCTTCTTATTGCAGTGATATCAATCAAACACTTTATCTAACTGATGCAGTGTCTTTGAATCTTTAATATCTTTATCAACCAACTTTCTTCATGCAATCTAAATGCCCCTGAAGTCAATCAACCAATCAATCATTGGATCACCTTATCTTGTGCTTGCATCAATCCCTATCAGCTTAATTATCTTATCAACCTGGCTATACTGTTCATTTCCATCAATTGTTTAGTTACGCCTCATCAACTGTGCATTTCCATCAAATTTACATCTCAACCTAATCACTTGCACAATATCAATCATCCAATCTTCTCTCCCATGATCTATCGAGAGATCAATCTCCATCATTTTGTTCGATCAATCTCTCAAGGGGGCATAACCAATCAATCATCATACTTACCACGACACCTTCTGGGGCATATATCAGTTGAATTTTCTTTGAAACAAGGTGATAAGCTGTATTGTCTCAAAGAGGGGAAAAATATAGACACATAAAAATTTCCATTAATTTGTCCTCATTTAATTTCAAATTTCTTCGAACATCAAGCGAGTCCTTATTATTACACCATTATTTCTCCATAATTCATTATTCATAATTTCCATTTTTTATCATATTATTATTAATATCTCATCATTTATCTATTAAATTTATTAAATAAAACATTATATCATATTCATGTATACACCTTCATGCATTCACCTTATATACATTTCTCTATTTATTTAATAAAACCCTTTAATATCCCCTCCTACCGCTTACCATTTCCCATTTACCACTCATCTTCCCTATACCACTCATCTTGCATTATCCCATATTCATACCACAACAAGAACTCACCTGGAGAAAATCTATTTAAATAAGGCCCCCTCTCTTATTTGGGTATCTCATCTTTATGTGCCAAACTTATGTCAATTTGCATTCTTCATCATCTTTGCATTTTGTTTTCTTTAGCTTCCTTTGCATTAATCATCTTGAATCTCCAAAAACCATAGCTTCTTGTGTGTGCTTCTGAGAGAAATATTATCTACATAAGATCTTGTTTTAAGGAGTGCAATGGAGTAGATTGTGTGACATGCATGTGTGTTCTTAGTTTAGATTTCAATTTACATGTGTGTTTTTGACAGGAAAAAACTTCATTGTTGGATGATGGAAGATTGAATCTTGTATTCAATCCATTTCCTCCATCTACATTCACCATCAGATACATCCATTATTTTTCCTCTCAATTGATCTAGTGTTGTCATGAAATGGTTTTCAACACTACGTCTTTTTCCTTGTTTTATTTCAATTTTGTGACTGGAAAGTTTGGCACTTTCCTGACAGCAAGAAGCATTACTTGATTCATCAGTGGAAGATATCTTAGGTATGATTGGTTCAATGACATTAAGATATAGGGTGAGTCATGATCATTGGAAAAGACATCCAATTCAGGGCTTTCTAAGTTATCCCAATCAATTAGTTTTGGATGAAGTAGGGGTAGGTCATAATCATCGTCATCGTTAGGTATTTCAAGGTTCATGATGTAATAGTGTTGGCAATATAACAAGGATATTGAGAAGGTTGTTGATGATTATGGACATAACTGATTAAAGATGTTTTGATATTATTATTTTGTCATTGATGTCAAGAAATTAATTTTCTAATTCAGTATGATGTTGCCATATCTTAAGAAAAATGATATGAAGATCATAAAGAAGTCGATAAAGACACAGGAAAGAATATGATGAAGAAAGGGATAAGTTATTCAATGGGCAACTCTACCGAGTTAGACAATGATGAGATCTTGATGTTTTAGATTGTTTTAACATCATACATATGTTGTAAAATGTAAAGGTTAATACTACACTATGTTATTAGTCAAAGAACCTAGTCGGTAAACCCTAAGGAACCTAGTCGATAAACCCTAAGGTTATCACAATCGGTTAATGAAGACAGAATGTCTACCGAGTAAAGTTTAGTATTCACTGAGTTGTAACCAAGCTATAACAGAATGCATTAAATGTTTACATGTGATATTTAATGAAAGAAGTTGATGAGCTGGAGCGGATCAGTGATTGGCAAGCCGTGGAAGAAGTTTGTTAACAAATCAAAGGCAATGGAAAGTTGGCAAGAAGATCTACAGCTCAGATTGAACCGCATTACCCTAACACAAGTTCCAAGATGATTGTGCAAGTTCTGAGGCATGGTAAAACATTTTTCAGATTGTAAGATACAATGAATCTGGACAAGATTAAAGATCTGATGGCTATGATTGATCATGGGAAATGTGATCAAGGAGATTAAGCGGTTAGATGATTGTTTATAAATAAGGAATTGTTGATAAACAGTGAATGCGGGCAAGTGTATGCATAGGGATGCTACATAGTGATCACTAAGCACAGAAGCTTGAAGATCTATTGGAATAATAGAGTATTGATGCCCAGCAGATAGACAAGATTAGTTCTATGTCTAGATTGTGATTGAACAAATAAGAATCTGCTTTAGCATTTTAGATGTAAAGTTGCAGATAGATTGTATTATTGTTGGCTTGTGAAAGTAACAGGAAATCTCTTAACCGAGTGGACTTAATAGTCTTATAAGTAAATCCTCTAACAAGGTGACATTCTAAATGAGTGTTTGAAATCCTTTGGCAAGGTCACTTCTAACAAAGTGAAGATCCTAACAAATCTGAGGGAAATCTCTTAACGGGGTCACATCTAGCAATGTGTTTTGTAATCTTTAATAGGATTGGCTTTTAACCGAGCATACTCTAGAAGAGTATATTTCTTAGTGGGTCCGAAATCCCATAGTGGTTTTTCCCTATTTGGGTTTCCATGTTAAATCTAGTGTTATGAGGTTTATATAGTTCATATGCTTTTGAGTTTGCATGTTTGACTGTTTTATTCTATGACTGATATATGTTACCGAGGTTGAATCTGATATTTTCATTGATGATTAAGTTTGTATGATTCACCCCCCCCCCCTCTCATCTTGTTGGCTATTGGATCTGTACTTATATTAAGTATCAAAACTATCAATTGGTATCAGAACCTTGGACTCCGAAAGGAAAGTTTAAAGGAACTTGAGTTAAAGATCCAAAGATGTATAAGAGGGATGCACCTAAGCTGAATAAGTCAAGTTTCTCTACATGGCAGAAAAGGATGAAGCTACATCTATCAGGAGTTGGAGAATATGCTATATACTATTTGGAGAATGATTTTGTTACACTGAGCACCTATCCATTGACTATGGAAGAGATAAAGGCAAAGCAAGAACACATGCAAGCAATGATTGAAATAACATCTGCATTGACCGATTCTAAGTTTAATGATCTAGAAGGATGCAATGATGCGAAGGCTATGTGGAATAAGCTCATATCTATATATGGAGGAGATGAACATGTTCAAAGAGAAAAAGTTGATAGTCTAAGAGGACAACTTGAATCTATGAGGATGAATGAAGGTGAGAACATAACCCAGTATAGTACAAGACTAAAGGAGATTGTAAATCAAATCAAGGGAGCAAGAGGAATTATTGAAGAAAAAGATGTGACAAGTAAGTTGTTAAGAACCCTTCTACCTGCTTATGCAATCTGAGTCTCTGCAATCAATGAATTAAGGTCTATACCTAATATGCCAGTTTCCTTGGATGCTACTATTGGTAAGCTACATGCATTTGAGTTAAGTAATTTTGATAACAGTGGATCATCGGTAAATAAAGTTGAATCTGCATTTAGTTCTTTTCATTTGAATGAATCTAATGATTACAATGAAAGAAAGTATAAGTACTTTGGAGGAGATCATAGTGGAGCAAGTGAAAGATTTCAGAAGAACATGGAGGAGGTACACAAACTGTATGAAGAAATCAGAAAGCAAGAAGAGTTTCAAGCACTATTGGCCAAAAGGTTACCAAGAGGTAAAGGTAAGTATAAGGGAAAACTACCCTTGAAATGTTTCAATTGTAATAAGATTGGACATATGGCTTCTAACTGTCCTGACAAAGATTTCACTAAAAAGAGAGATTACTGAGATGACAGACAAAAAGATAATCATTACAGAGGTCACCGAGACTTCAAAAGAAGAGATAGAAAGACCTGCTTAATTGCTGATGAGGAATCTGAAGATGATAAATCAGATGAGACTGATACAGAGGAAGTTGTTTATGTGGCTATCAAGGATGGATCAGATGAAGAAAGGTATGAAGAAAAAGCCCTAATATCTCACATAAACACTAATGATTCTTGGATTATAGATAGTGGATGTTCACATCATATGACAGGAGATAAACACAAGTTTGTTATGTTAGAAGATTATGATGGAGGCTATGTTAGATTTGGTAATGATGCACCATGTCCGGTAAGAGGTAAAGGATCCATAACACTTCTTGATAAAGCAAGATGCAATGATGTTTATTCGGTTGAAGGTTTGAAATATAATTTGTTGAGTGTAGCACAGCTAAACAATACAGGTTACCAAATAGAATTTCAGAAAGGAATTGTCAAAGTTCATGACAAAAATGGAAAGTTATATACTACTAGGACACAAACAAAAGGTAATACATTTCACCTTGACTCTACTCACAACAAGTGCTTGCATGCAAAGATTGATAACACTTGGTTATGGCATAAAAGGTTTTGTCATGTTAATTTTGATAATCTGATCAAGATAAGTAAGAAGCATAGAGTAAGAGGTCTATCGAGTCTTGAAAAACCTGAGAATGCTATATGCCGAGGATGCCAAATGGGCAAGATGACAAGATCCAGCTTTACAAGTAAGTCCTACACTTCTAAGGGAATTTTAGATCTTGTGCACACTAATCTTTGTGGTCCTATGAAAGTTAAAAGTTATTATGGTGACAAGTATTTCATATTATTTGTGGATGATTATTCAAGGATGATGTTAGTAATGTTTTTAAAAGAAAAATCAAAAGCTTTTCAAATGTTTAAGTGGTACAAGGCTAGAGTTGAAAATGAAACAGGAAGACAACTGAAATGTCTCAAATCAGATAGCGGAGGAGAGTTCACATTTGATGAGTTCAACCTATTTTGTAATGATCATGGTATTAAAAGACAAGTCTCTGCACTGAGAACTCCACAGCAGAATGGAATAGCTAAAGAAGAAACAAATCTATTGTGGATTGTGCTAGAACACTGATGATTGAGAAGAAGGTTCCACAAACATTTTGGAGAGAAGCAATAAGCACATCTGTTTACACCTTGAACCAAGTTCAATTGAAGAAAGGTACTTTGAAGACACCTTATGAAATCTGGTATGGCAAGAAACCTAATATAAGTTATTTTAAGATCTTTGGAAGCAAATGCTATGTTCATAAAGATGATAGAAATGGCAAGTTTGATCAGAAAAGTGAAGAAGGAACATTTCTAGGATATTCCTCTAGAAGCAAAGCATTTAAATGTCTGACCAAATCATCTAACAAAATAGTAGAAAGTGCAAATGTGAAAATTGATGAATTTGCAAAAATAACTAATGATAGGGATTCCAAAGAACCAGAAGACTATGATAAATTTGTCTATGTGCAACCGAAAAGTCCTACCGAGATAACTGTTGAAAGAAATGAGGAAGATATCCAATTACCAAGTGATGAAGAGGATCATACAGAGCCTACCGAGCCTGTATTAGCCAAATATGTCAGAAGACATCATGCACCAAGTCAGATTATAAGAAATAAGGATGATCCAGTGATGACAAGGAGCAAACTGAGACAGAACACATGTTTGATATCTGAATTTGAATTGAGAATAGTAAAAGAGGCATTTACCAATGAAGATTGGATAAATGCTATGACTGAAGAGATTGATCAAATCAAGAAGAATGACACATGGACATTAGTCCCAAGACCTAAGGACAAAAATGTAATCGGTACAAAGTGGATCTTCAAAAACAAGCTAAATGAGAAAGGAGAGGTCATTCGGAACAAAGCAAGATTGGTTTGCGAAGGTTATGCCCAAGAAGAAGGAATTGATTATGGTGAAACTTTTGCACCTGTTGCTAGACTTGAAGGAGTTAGAACATTGTTGGCATATGTTTCTTACAAAAAATTCAAGGTATATCAAATGGATGTCAAATCTGCATTTCTAAATGGAATATTAGAAGAAGAAGTTTTCATTGAACAACTTGAAGGATTTGTTGAAGACAATAATAAAGATCAGGTATGTAAATTGAAAAAAGCTTTATATGGTCTGAAACAAGCACCTAGAGCATGGTATGAAAGACTACACTCTTATTTGATTAAGATTGGTTTTATAAGGACAAGTGAGAACAACAACATGTACATGAAGAATGATGAAAATGGAATACTAATCTCAGCCATATTTGTTGATGATATTATATTTTGTGGAAATGACTCTTTATGCAAAAACTTTGGTAATGAAATGAGCAAAGAATTTGAGATGTCATTAATCGGTGAGATAAAGTATTTAATAGGCTTACAGATACTACAAATGAAAACTGAAATTTTCATTACTCAATCCAAATACATAAAGGAAATCTTGAAGAAATTTGGAATGGAGAATTCAAAGCCAGTAAGTACTCCTATGACTACAAACTGCAAACTATCAAAGAATGATGAATATGCATCTATTGATGAGACACTCTACCGATCCATGATTGGAAAAATATAATATGTTGTTCACAGCAGGCCTGATATAGCACATGTAGTTGGTATTGTTGCAAGATTCTTTGCAGATCCTAAGGAAATACACATGACAGCAATCAAAAGAATTTTTCAGATACTTGAAAGGCACTGAAGATTATGGCTTAGTATATCAGAAAGGAAGTAATTTTCATTTGAAAGTCTATACTGATGCTGATTGGGCAGGCAACATTGATGACAGGAAAAGCACAAGTGGAGGAGCTTTCTTCTTAGGAGAAAGACTAGTGAGTTGGCTTAGCAAGAAACAAGGATGTATTTCTCATTCAACAGTCGAAGCTGAATATGTTGTTGCAGCACTGAATTGTACCAACATTGCATGGATCAAATAATTGTTGGAAGGTATAAATGAGAAAGTTACTGAGCCAGTAACTATATTCTGTGACAATACTAACGCCATTAATATTTCAAATAACCTTGTTATGCACTCTAAGACAAAGCACATATCTATCAAATATCATTATATTAGAGAAGAAGCTCATGAAAAGAAAGTGGTGTTGGAGTATGTTAACACAAAAGAACAAAAAGTTGATATCTTCACCAAGCCACTACCAAAGGACATTTTTGAATATCTCAGAAGTAAGTTAGGGGTCCTACCCCTATCTCTTACTCACTAACCAAGTTCGGTGAAAGCATCACTTCGATGAATCTATTGAATATCTTTTAGGGAGCTGATGCTGGAGTGATACACTTTAAGAATGCTTTTCTGAAAGTGTACTAGAACAATATTGAGATAATACAAACAATGATATAGGGGACAGGAATTGTAAACAAATTCTCTGACCAAGACTCAGTTGATACACAACAACAAGGAATAACTTCTTATAGAAACAACTTATGTTTTAGTTCTTTTCCTTTTTGGCATTGTTGTCAAAGGGGGAGAAGACTACCCAAGGGGAAGAAGACCTACCAAAGGGGGAGAAGACTAAAGGAGGAGAAGACCTGAGAAGATTGAGAGAAAACTAGAAGAGAATTTTGATGTATGGGGGAGAGCATTTCAGCATTTCAGAATCACAGCAATCTGAATTCTTAATGATCAAATCAATTGTATTTGCCATCAGTGCCAAAGGGGGAGATTATTGGCAATATAACAAGGATATTGAGAAGGTTGTTGATGATTATGGACATAACTGATTAAAGATGTTTTGATATTATTATTTTGTCATTAATGTCAAGAAATTGATTTTCTAATTTAGTATGATGTTGCCATATCTTAAGAAATATGATATGAAGATCATAAAGAAGTCGGTAAAGACACAGGAAAGAATATGATGAATAAAGGGATAAGTTATTCAATGGGCAACTCTATCAAGTCAGACAATGATGAGATCTTGATGTTTTAGATTGTTTTAACATCATGCATATGTTGTAAAATGTAAAGGTTAATACTACACTATGTTATCAGCCAAAGAACCTAGTCGATAAACCCTAAGATTATCGCAGTCGGTTAATGAAGACAGAATGTCTACCGAGTAAAGTTTAGTATTCACCGAGTTGTAACTGAGCTATAATAGAATGCATTAAATGTTTACATGTGATATTTAATGAAAGAAGTTGATGAGATAGAGTGGATCAATGATTGGCAAGTCATGGAAGAAGTTTGTTAACAAATCTAAGGCAATGGAAAGTCGGCAAGAAGATCTATAGCTCAGATTGAACCGCATTACCCTAACACAAGTTCCAAGATGATTGTGCAAGTTCCAAGGTAGGGTAAAATGTTTTTCAGATTGTAAGATACAATGAACCTGGACAAGATTGAAGATCTGATGGCTATGATTGATCATGGAAAATGTGATCAAGGAGATTAAGCGGTTAGATGATTGTTTATAAATAAGGAATTGTTGATAAATAGTGAATGCAGGTAAGTGTATGCACAGGGATGCTACATAGTGATCACTGAGCATAGAAGCTTGAAGATCTATTGGAATAACAGAGTATTGATGCCCAGCAGATAGAAAAGATTAGTTCTATGTCTAGATTGTGATTGAACAAATAAGAATCTGCATTAGCATTTTAGATGTAAAGTTGCAGATAGATTGTATTACTGTTGGCTTGTGAAAGTAACAGGAAATCTCTTAACCGAATGGACTTAACAGTCTTATAAGTAAATCCTCTAACAAGGTGACATTCTAAATGAGTGTTTGAAATCCTTTGACAAGGTCACTTCTAACAAAGTGAAGATCCTAACAGATCTGAGGGAAATCCCTTAACTGGGTCACATCTAGCAATGTGTTTTGTAATCTTTAACAAGATTGGCTTTTAATCGAGCATACTCTAGAAGAGTATATTTCTTAGTGGGTCTGAAATCCCACAATGGTTTTTCCCTATTTGGCTTTCCACGTTAAATCTGGTGTTATTAGGTTTATATAGTTCATATGCTTTTGAGTTTGCATGTTTGACAGTTTTATTCTATGACTGATATATGTTACCGAGGTTGAATCTGATGTTTTCATTGATAATTAAGTTTGTATGATTCACCCCCCCCCCCTCTCATCTTGTTGGCTATTGGATCTGTACTTATATTAAGTATCAGAACTATCAAATAGTCATAGTTTGGTGTAGAGTAGGATCATAGATAGAACTCTCTTGAGGATAATCTCTCCCAAGTGCTCTCCAATTAGCTCTAACAAAGTCAGGATTAGTATTTTGTGATTCGCTCTCAAGTTACTCATCATCTAACATTTGTCCCTCAAACGAATGAATTATATCAACACATACATCTTTGATACTGCAAGTGCCTTCTGGATCAATTTCAATAGATTCATTTGTGGCTTGAAGTTGACATACTTGTGCACTTGGCATAGAGTATTATTTTTCTATCTTTTTCCTTCTCTCGAACTCAACTTCTTCTAGACTAATAGTCATTCTTGCTTGACTTTCTATTAGTTCCCCTATAGTTCTTCCATACCTTGGTATCTCTTGCTCAGTGTTTGATCTAGATTTGATATTTTGTTGATCTTCTGATGATTGATGAGTGACTATTTGTGTTTCATGTGGTGTCACTTCTTGATCCTTCTCATTATCTTTCCTTTGTTGTCTTGCATATGTCACTTTCCTCTAAATTCTAACTTCTTCTTGTTTTCTTTCCAACTCTATTCTCTGTTTTGTGAAAAGTGGATCTTCACTTGTAATAGCAACTTCTTCCTCATATCATTTTCTTCACTTGATACATTGGATAATAGATGTGGACCCCATTCATATTCATTTGAATATGTTTCTGAATCATTGTCTAGAATCACACCAGTATACCTAACATGAATTTTATATGGTGAGAAGAGTTCTTTGATTTTTGTCATTTATTCTTTCACTACTTCTGGAATATCTTGATCAGGTTCCATGTTTGCCTGTATTCCTTGGACTTGTTTGCAAGGTTCTTCTTCTCTTTTGATAGAAAGCGCTTCCTGTTGCCCCTCATGTTCTTCTTGTTTATGTTTGTTAGCTATTGTTTCTGCTATTTGATGTAGTCTTTCTTGCCATGGTTATTCTTTAGGAATCACTTTCTTTTTACACCCTTTCTTGCCATGGTTATTCTTTAGGAATCACTTTCTTTTTCCACTTTGGGTGTTGATAATTGTGGTGCTTTTGTTTTAGTTTAGGATACCCAAGACCTTATTTATCTTTTTTGGATTGTGTGTGAGGACAAATGGGTTCTAAAATACCTTCTTGCCACTTTCCAATTGGTCCTTTTCCTTCATATCCCATCTTTTGCATGATTTTTTAACCATTTCCATATTTCTCTATGGGAATATTGACTTCTGAAATTGTTGCTATAGTTTATTTTTACCTTTCTACAACTAGCTAAGAATGTCCTTGTCTTCAATTTCCTCTGAAAGTGTTCCAACTCTAACAAATATTCCATCAAACATTTGACTTAATTTTTGTGGGATCTGTGGTTGAGCATCTGTAGGTTTTCCATATGATTTAGGTGAAAGTGGTAAGTTATGCAAATAATACTTCCCCATTCCTTCATCATTTAATTTGAGATTTTTCTCAAAGGTTTCTCATAATTTTTCTTGAGTTTCCTTAGTAGGATATATTGCTTCTTTGTTATATGGAACTCTTGCATCTTGTGTTGGTTTCAGATTATTGCAATATTGACTGGAATCTGCTGATATGGTAATTTCTTGTCTATTATAAGGAAACTTAACACACTTATGGTATGTAGAAGGAACTTCTTGCATATCATGAATCTGTGGTCTTCCCAGAAGAATGTTATAAGATAGATTCAAATCTATAACCCGATACAATGTATCTCTTTCCATGGTTCCTATTTTTATTGGCAACACCATAGTCCCTTTAGAAGAACACTCTTCCTCATCATAGGCCTTGATAGTTATTTTCTTCTTTAGATCCACTGCATTCTACGAATATTTTCAAAGACTTTATTAAACTTAATGCACAAATGTTCAATACAGCTCCACCATCTATGAGTACATGTTTGGCACGGGTTGTATGAATGGTGAATTCAATATGTAGGGGAGAATTGTGAGGGTGTTGTAAGGATGTGTCATCATTTTCAAAAAAAGGATAAGCAATGTGGGGTTATGAGGTGTCCCACCATTTTTTGGAATTGATCCACATCCAAGTCTTTTGAGACCATTGTTTCTACTAGATCTCTCCCCAATATTTCCTTATTCATAGATGAAACTTTTAGGAGCTCCAAAATTGATATTTGAGCGGGTATCTTTTGTAATTATTCCACTAAGTTGTATTGTCATGAAGTGGATGTTGATTCATTTGTTATACCCGAAAATGTAACCTTCACCTTGCTTCTTGTAATGACAATGATTTGTTCTAAAGGTATCTTTTGTAAGCTTTGCCCTTTTCATCTTTTGGGTTAGATTGTTCACCTTTTTCATAATTTGGGAGTGGAGTTTTGAATTCTAGATGTGACTCATTCATTTTATGCCCATCCACTGTGATAGTTCCATTATCAATTAAGTCTTGAATAAGGTGTTTCAATCTTTGACAATCACTGGTTTGGTGTCCTTTGTTTCAATGATAGTTGCAAAAAATATTGTCATTCCACCAATTAGGTTTGACTTGAGGCTCATTATTTCTTTCTTTTGGTAAGGTAATCAATTTATTCACAACAAGAGTCTTCAAAGCCGATTCCAATGGTTCCCTAATGTTTGTGAATTTCCTGCAGGGATTGGAGAAGAAATACTTGGGTTTACTATTCTCTTGATTATTGTTGTTTGGCACTTGTCTTGATAAGTTGAAGATTGGTTGTTGTTTGGTAGAATTGTTATCGTCATTTCCTCCATTAGTAACATTCCTATTCTTTGACCAGAATTTAGGTTTTTCATTGTTATTGTTACCATTGTTGATGTTGTTGTTGTAGGAACTGTTATAGAGTTTTGACTCTCCCTTCTTTACCATTGAATCCTCTATCTTTAGATCATTCTCAATTATTTTTGCAAAAGAAGGAGGACATTGCAATTTGAGATGATAATTCATTTCACTGGTAAGGTTGTCAATGAATATGTCCATTTTCTCTTGATCTGGTACATCTCTTGGGATATCTGTTGAACATTCGTCTCCATTGTTGTAAAAAGGCCATGAAAGGTTCACCATTATTTTGCTTGATATTGCATAGATCTAGCATTGTTATCTCATTTTGTATGTTGTAGGAGTATTGTGAGATAAATCTACTCACAAGTTCTTCAAAAGATTTAATCCCAGACAGTAATATTGAAAACCATTCCATTGATTGTTTGCTTAATCTTCTAGGAAATAGATGCATCAGGTAAGTTTCGTCATGTGCAAACTCCATAATCATGGTGTAAATTCCCTAATGTGATCTTGAGGATCAGATTTCCCATCATATTTATCATATTTAGGGATTTCACAATGTTGTGGGAATGGTATCATGTTTATTTTTTATCAAAAGAATATAGATAGATATCCTCCAATGAATATTTCTTGGAACTTGTTCGATTCTGCATATCTTATATTTGTTGTTGCAAGGTTTGCATTTGTTGAGTGAGAGTTAACAAAGGATTATCAATACGGGTTCTCCTTGAATCCTCATAAATTCTTCTACCACTACGCTCTCTTCTTGCTTCATATTGGTTCCTTGCATCATCATGGTCTCATCTTGTTCTATCTCCTCTTGTTTCCTCATGATTTACTTGATTTACATCATCATCATTGGGATCATCATTTTTTTATTATTACTTGTTCCCGCAACTTGTTTCAAACTTTCCACGTTAAAATATTGTGGCAATTTAGCTCCTGAATTTGCCAACATTAGGATGTACTTTTGCTTTTGTTTTTCCAATAGTTTTTCCATTAGTTTTTTAAATCTAGAATCTTGTTCAAGGCCTCTAATGGTGTTATTGACTGCTTCTTCATCAACATTTGTTTACCCAAATATTTGAAATATTGAATCGTTGTCGTCCATTTGTTTTTGTCTTCTCAATTTCTCATGTTGAGCTCTAGTACAAAAGTAGCATGTGATTGATTTGAAAATTTCCCGTTTTTGATTTTCTAAAATGCAACTCAATAGGTGATCACTGGTCTAGGAAGATAAGTTTTGTTGATTTTACCATCGTTATTAGTGCATTGTGATAAGGTGTCTTTTTGTTGAAAAGCACGTGCTTGTGAAATTTCTCCACCAAACTCCGTTCCGTAACCACGTAAATAGTGACAAAAATGGTGTAGGAAAGTTCTATGTTTTAACAAGATTTTGCGATTGATATATAAGAATTTCCTCTTCTTCAAGATAGCCTTCCAACTTGATTTTCTTTTCTTGAGGCAATATCTAAAAATCATATAAGCATCTAATAATTTACAAGTTGTTTGATTCCAATGTGAGTGAAATCTAGATTTTGATAAAACCTAGGGCCAAAGAGGAATGATATATCCAAGATAATGAACAAAGGTTGATATAATCAAGTTTCGTGATAAAGGATTTAATATATATCCTAATAAGAAATTGATAATGATGTTGATTTGCACTTAAGATGGTTGATTCACTAACTTGTTGGTTGCTTATGCTTATGAAAACCTTTGGAAAAAGCCTATTTGGTTGACAACGTAATCATTTGACTAGTTTGAAGATCTACGATAATTGAAGATGAACCTCCTTGAAAAAGGGTATCTAAAAGTGATGTTGAAATTTTGGTGTGATATGTGGAATGCTCACTATTGTAGATACGGGAATACAGATGTGCTAACCTATTGATCAAAAGTGTTGTTTTGTGCAACAAATGTGCTACTCTACTAAACAAAAGCACTATATAGCACCGTAAAAGCATGAACCTAACATGCAAAAGCATTGTTTTAGTTGTAAAAGCATTATTTTCTTGAGCAAAAATTTTGTACTGTTGATCAAAAGCATTGTTCTGCGCAACAAATGCACTGTTCTACATTATAAAAGCATTGTTATGTGTAACAAATGTGTGGTTTTCATTGTGTTAAATGAATTTTTTAGTTTTCCAGCAAGTTGTCGGATTTTTTACTCATTTCAGAATTGATGATTTTTCAAGTTTTTGACCATTTTGAGAACATTTTGCAAACACAAAAGACACAATGTTTGGAAAGCAAAGTGCACAAGCAAGCAGAAGTCCTATGGCAGGCCGAGACAATAATTGTTGAATCTCACATGGGGTTTCCCCCAGGGCTACTCTATTCAGAGCAGATATTTAGGTGCTTGACCTCACTATCTACACCCTCAAAAATCACTTCTCTGGGGCTGCCAAGCACCAATTTCCATGAAAACTCTCCATGGAAAAATTCATATCTCTACTAAGAACCGTATGTGTGTGAGCCGCTTCAGAGGTCCGACCTCCTGCGCCAACAATTAGAAGGATTTTGACAATGAATACAAATGGTTTTTAGTAAGGGCTTCTAGTCATGTGGCCATACATGTGACACTTTACACTCTGTAAATACAGAAGGTTCCCAGCCTATAGAGGTTGCACTCCATAGAGTTAATGGTGAAACATAGTGTCGGTATGAACTAATCAGCACATGTTGTCCATGACTTTCATCATAAACACAATTTATTTAGAGTGGATTGGAAGGACTCGGTATTAGCCCATTTCCACTTGGGTCATTCCCCTCTCACTGGCCCCCTCAAGGCAACTCGAGAAGGCAGACCCTCTAAAGGTAAAACATGAAATAAAAGTAGGTCTTGCTTTCCGATCACCATATTAGGGTAAGAGCATCCTCACCTACTACTTTTAAACTAGCACAATAGACAATGTTTCTTTCACCCTTTATATTACCTATGTGCAACTACCTTACTAAAAACACATGATGCAAGTTGCATGTTGTTCATTTACCCCTTAGTTAAATTAGGTGAAGCATGTATGATTTTTTACTTCCCAAAAAGACTCCTAGTTAACCTAAGTGAGAAAATGCATTAAAATTGCTGAAAATAAACCTACATGCACACAATTCAGTAGTTTGCAAAAATCAATCTTGGACGGTCCAACCTGCAAAGATCTGTTAGATCTCAAATTGTCAAATTTCTAATTTTTGTAGACAGAGAGTTTGAAAATGCTAAAATGACAAAAGTGTTATCCTAGAAAGTAAAAGTGCTAACCTACAGAACAAAAGTGTTAACATGTGCAATAAAAGTGCTAACCTGCATAATGGATGTGTGATTTCTAAAGCAAAAGCACTAACCTAGGAAACAAAAGCGCTAACATGTAAGACAAAAGCGCTAACCTGTGCAATGAAAACACTAACCTATAAAGAAAAAGCATTAAATTGAGAGTCAAAAGTGCTAACCTAAGATGTAAAAGCACTACCTTATTTCACAAAAGCATGAAAAAGGTTTACAAAAGTGTTAATTCATTGTATTAACGAGAATAAGACATGATATTAGAAAAAATGAAGTGTGAGGCCTGAGCCCCACGGTGGGCACCAAAATGTATCAACTTAAGTTTGACCTCATAGAAATTACCTACAAACACATTAATCTATCATGCAAATATAACTCAAGCTTCAATCAATGAAACAACATGAAATAAAAAATCCAATAAAATATTATACCTTCATGATTTATGTCTCATTGTGTCCTAACCCCATTGTTCTTGGTTGTAGATGATTTTGCTCTTAGACAAGCACTAGTAGCTTCCAAGATGGCAAGTGTGGAATGGACTGATAATTGATATGATATGTAAAGCTAAACTATGATAATGATTTATGCTAAATTGCTAAAAAACAACACTAAAAATGCTAAACAAATGAACTCACAGATGCAAAGATAAAGACTCCTAATTGACTATAAGATTAGCTATTAGTTTCAAAAATGGCTTAGGAGACCTCTATTTATAAATTTTTGAGTGCATACGCTTAGGTGGCAGAGATCAATGGTCCCGATTAAATCTTGCAAATTGGATGGCTATGAAAAAGAGGTTGAGATGTGAGAGAGAAAGGTGGAAGATGTTTCTCCTACACTAGAGGATGGAGGAAAAGGTGGAAGGAGAAGCCAAGTGTCATTCATCTCACCTTGAATGAGGATGAAGACTGAGAGAATATAGGATACTTGAAGAAGATTTAGGGAAAAGAGGACAAGTGGACTCAACTCCCTCCAAAGATGTAGGAAGGTTGGAGAAAATATAGGGAGGTTGAGGAATGTGTGTACGTACACATTATTTGAAGAATAAATTTGGAAGTTTGAAGATAATGTTGCATATTAATATTAAAATATTAATATCTTAGCCACATGATTGATGAGTTGGCAAAGAAGAAGTGAAGGGGAGATGAGGGTGAGTTGGAAAAGGGAGATTAAATAATTAAGAAATTATTTAATTAAATATTAGATATTTAATTATTTGGGTTAGAAGAAAGGGATATAATGAATTAAATAATAAGTCTTTCAATTAAATTAATTAATAGAAGAATATGAAATGAATTAAATAAATTAATCTTTTCAAATTAACTATTTAATAGAAGAATAATTATTAAACAAATATTAAATATTTATTTAATTGCTCATAGCCAATTTTATGTGTATACACATATCATCAAAATTTAAACAAACTAGTTGATTCAAAAAGTATTTTGAAGAGTAGTGATATAGTCGAGTTGATAGGGAAATTTTTTATAAGTCATAATGATCTTGAAATAAAAATCATTAAATGACATAGGAACGCGAGTGTTTTGAGATATCAAGTCAGATAGACAATGCGAAGTACCTCCAGTGCCAACTCTATAGCCTATCCTTTCGCAGGGTAACTTCACACGAGAAAACCATGTTATGGAGATCGATGCAACAAATTTGATTTGAGTGTATTCAGGCACTCATTATGGGCTTCAAACTTGTTCGAGAAGCTTCACCGTCTTTTTTAGGATATTTTTTCTAACAAATTATCAATCATTTTCTCTTTGTGTTTTGCAGAGTAGAGCGAAGGCTTTCAATGGATTCCAATATTAGGTTAGTTACAGAGAAGAGACAAATGACTTTTTTGGGGCCTATCACAAGCAAGAGGCTCCAACAAGTGATGAATATTTCCCATCCGCTTCTCCTGGATGTTATCTGTGACATTTTGGATGTTCAATTTCTTATAGTTGATCATAGGTATCTAGTAAATACTGATATTTCAGCTCATTGTTTGGCTATTATCTTGAAATTAGGGGAAAATAAAGGGGCCGTGGAATAGATGCAGAAGAATCTTTAAGGAAGGCTTCATGGTTGATATGGACAAAGATCTTCATGAGATTAACCTAAATCTCACTATCCCTTTGTCTTCCTTCTATGGGTTAGCAAGAAAAAATGGTGTCCTGGTGCCCAGGATCCCAATATTGTTTATTTGGGATCAGGTTCACTGAGAGTGAGTATTCCTACAAAGAGAAGAAGTTTAGATTTCATCAAAAAGGTTATGGGATTTGAGGAGGATGGCAATTTGGTTCCCCTAATAGGGGATGAAATTGATATCAATATTCCATGGGTTCATGAATTCAAACTCTTACGGGTAGGTGAGGAGAAGATGACCCCTTTTCAGAGTCCGAGAGTAGCAACGAAAGCAAAAATGATGAAGAAGAGGATGATCCAACTTCGGGAGGGGATTGAGCTATGTAGAGGATGGTAGATATAATATAGTTCTTGATATAATATTCAAAAATTATGTATGAGAAGTATATACTAGCAAAATATCTATGTTTTTTAGTAGCAACAAAGACAATAGTTTTACTATGTATTTTATCCCTATTTTGAGTTTCAGGGATTAACGATAAAGACAAAAAAATATCTCTGTTTTGATAAATAGATACTCTGATGAGATCTAAGAATGATCATTTTATATGATGTAAACTTTTGAATATTATAATACAATCCGGCCATAAGCCCTTTTACTTTACCGATCAAAAAATAAAAATTACTACTATTAATATTTAATAATAGTTATTGTTTGATTTTATTTTTAAATTTTAAAAATAAATTTATAGGTTTAAACTATATTAAGAAAGTTTAAATTAATATTATAAAATTTTAATGTTAAAAATTATATATCTAAAACAAAATTATTCATAAATTAATTTTTGCATAGATATCTCTCGGCGTATTTTACATAGATTTATTTAAATCTAGGTATACTAGTTATATGTTATAATAGAAATTATTAAGTGTTGAACGCAGACACTGATAATTTAAAATTATAGTTAAATATTTCTCAATATATAATTAACTATAAAACATTTCTACAGTACACAATGTACATGGTTAAACATGGTTAAACATTTATATTGTTAAACATGGTTATTTATATATGATTCTATTGGAAAAGGGACACATGTCATTGTTTAATGTCAATCTTCACATGAAAGAAAGTCTATGTCACATGGGACGATGAAGTGTTAGGTGACGTGGCCCCCAAACTGGCAAAAAACCTATTGATAATGGGAGCCACAACAACTGACAATGGATACCATCATTTGTTGGATGAGCACAAATCAATGACGTAAGGTGTATGTCAGTCTGAATGTGGGAACGATAAACATTTTTTGCAAACTTCCACTAGAAATGAGACGTGTCATTTAATTAAGTATAGTTAAATTCTAAATTTGTAATTGTATACTTAATTAAGTGTAATAAGCTCTATTTTGGGTAGAAGTTCGAAAGGATTAAAAATTCTTAAAAAACAATCCAAAAAAGTGACACATGTGATGTGTCAGACTATCAGTCCATGAAATTTAGAAAGAATCAATGAATTTTTTGCCATGCAACTGCAAATAGTTATTAATAGTAATTTATAAAATTACAACACGATTCTACAAATTTTGCCCTTTAGTTTTTGAACTTTTGACTTTTGAGGGTTTTGAAGCTGAGGGACTCATATTGGTATTTTGATTATTGGACAAACCAATAAATCTAGGGAGATTCAGAAATGGCTACTAGATTGAGGAATGCAACAAAGTTTGTCTGCGCTAGTCTACTCAAATAGAAATTTTGGGTAAAATCCAGAACACCTACATCCCGCTTTTTTAATTTTTTAATCTTGTGGTTTACTATTTAGATTATAGAACTAGAATTAGGGGTTCAACTTGAGGGTTAGCATTTTCAGGCTTGTAGTTACTAGTCATCTACCATTATTTTGAACCATTAACAATACCAACGATGGGAAAACCGCATAGTAGAACTAAAAGTCAAGTGAATGAAAAAATAGACTTAACCGAACTAGTTAAAACAACAAGTTTCACTGATGAATACTATGATTGATTTAATATGGTAGGGTAAACAAAAAAAATATCAATTCAATCACCTTTGAATTATTCTTTCACCTTTATGGCTCTAACTTAGTGTCTTTTCACAATTCTTCAATCTTGGCCTTGGAGCCCTCCATAACTGATTTTCTGATCATAATTAACAGTACGAGTGGAATCTAACCAAAATAAAGACATTTTTGGGTACCCATTTGGCTATTTCACAACATATTTGGAAATTAGTATGGGTAACTTTTGAACATATGACTAGAAAATTGACTAGTAGTGTTGCTACAAGGGTTCAAACTCAGAATTTTCACTGCGAAGTGCAACAAACAATCATTCATAACTTCCAAAAAACAGAAAATGAGGCCAACCAATTCATATTTTTTATAAGATATTTATAGACTTTACTTGAAATTTTTAGGAAGATCCAATGGTTAAAAGGAAAGTTATGGCGCTTTTCCCAAAACTGGGAACACTAGGTAGAGTTCAAACCTGCACTCACCAAAATTGCAATATCTTGCACAAAACTTAATCAAATCACATGAGAAAAACTTTTAAAGAAAATAGATTCATATTAATTTCATATTCAATTAATGATGAGTGGGCTCTTATCCATACAGGTCCATACAATGGCTTGGAGTAAATCAAAATGTTAGGAAAATGCAGAAAACTAAATGTATTTTATTCAATAACTTATCAAAACCTTACATTCCACTTCTACCTTACTCCTCACAACCTTTCATTAGCTATTTTAACATATTTAAACCCATTCCCAACCTTTGGTAACTATCCAACCAACTTCCACATGACTTTTAAATTGATGACCTTTCATATTCTCAATTTTGACAGTTTTTTCAATATGACAATTTTGCAAGATTTCACAATATTTGACAACTTGACGCCATAATTACCTAGAAACCCAATTAAATGACTCAAATACATTTGAAATGGTCTAAAAATTTAAATTTTACAATATTGCCTATTGGAGGCATAAAATGTACAAGGTGCTCCTACACCAATGATATTTATGATCCTGTTATCCATGGTACAAAGTGAATCATGGAAATTAGATATACATTGTCCAATAAGACGAGAGATCAAAACAAGGAAAAATATACCATTTTTAACACAATGTTAAATGTAAGTACAAATAAAATTGCATCGTGGTATGCTAGATTGGGACACATGATGTTACCTGAAGTATTCCCCTACCCATAAATTGTCATGGTTTGCACCGAAAATTATGATGAAGATAGAAAAGCAATTGTCAATAAAAATACTCAAGAAGAAATTTTATTCATTTCGAGGGATAATTTTCTCATTTTTTGAACCTAGGGTTGAAGCACAAAACTCAAACGTCCACATTGACCTAGGAAAGCTGGTAGAGGAATATGAGACAAACAAAGCAAATACTAAAGATTCATTTATCAAAGGTCTAACAATGTGTGGTGCTCGATTAGATCAGAATCATAAGCCTCCTTATGATTATAATATTTTTGTGCCATGGGTTCAGGATACTATTTCCTTGCTAACATTTTTCTTGGGATTGGAAAATAATAAGGAAGTGGGTGCCAACCTTATTGAAATGATTTTTCATATCCATTGTGTAAGAGAACCAGTAAGATTTAATTGTGTTGAGCATGTTGTTCAATCCATGCAAAAACAATTACTAATGATTAAAAGAGGTTCCTATAAGACACTTAGGTTCACAACCTACTTGTGCTATCTTCTTCTAGCAAAGTGTTGTGCAATATTCGAAACCAACAAGCTTCACATTTAGGTCTATAAGATTGATGAGAAGACTCGAGACAAAACAAAGTGTCCAATATATGAATAGACACCTAAGATAAGGATGCATTATAATAGAAAGAACTACAACCATTTTGTAGACTTCTTTTTGGCACCAATGTATCATGAAATTACAAACACTCCAATGCCTAGATTGTCTGTGTCTTGTAGAGATTGCATTCAACTTAGAAGTCAAATACATTTGGTTGATTGGCTCTTCATGGAAGAATACACTATGTTAAGGTTTTATAGATCAATAGTAGAACCCTACAAACTTTCAATACATGTGATAGAGAGGGTATTTGCATTGGAATATGTATGGAAGATGGAGAGTACAGATTTACTCTTTCATGGTCAGCAAAAGAAGAGCATATTTCCTTCCTTGCCTTTCTCATGTGGAGGGTTCATGAAAGTGGCACGTGATTTTTAGACAATTTTTATCTTTGGTGTTGACAGTACTTGATAGTATGATCCAATCAGCGTCATTAAAACAAGGCTTACAACGAATAGGAACTCTGCAAGCAAATTTCAACATGAAAGTAAACCATTGCTAGAAAAGATTTAAAACATGGACTCCTGGGATGAGGTAAAAAAAGAGATCGAGAAAATTGTTGTTGACAATAAAATTTCATTAGAAGAATCGTCATCACAAATTATGGCATTGCACACACACAGATCAAGGCATCCAAAATCAAAATAAAAATAGGTCATCCTACACTTTCTACCAAAAAGTTGTTGATCCATCTAAGAAAGCTATTCCAAAAATATACTGGAACAATATAAAGACAGACTTTTAACTCAAACCAAAATAAGTGATTTTTGGACTATGAGGAAGAATCTCGGTGAACCAAAGACCAGTGCAAATATTGATGAAATCGACAAGGATATTGAGTTTAGAAAATTGTGAAATATGGAGCATCCCACAAGAGCATATGACAAAAGTGATGATGAAAATGAGTATGAGATTGAGGTCACTCCAATAGCTACTACAATCTCTGCAAATTTGAGTGGATTTGATGAGTCCACGAAGGTAAAATATAGCAAAGGGGCAACCATTATGGAAAAAATGGGTTTTGAAGGTGGTGGTTTGGGTCCCAAAGGAGAAGGACCTTGGATTCCAATTGAAAAACCACTTCCACCAAAAGGTTATGAGAAACCGGTCATTGGAGTTGAATTATCAGATTTATCAAAGAAAGGTACTACTCAT
Organism: Cryptomeria japonica; assembly: GCF_030272615.1. Taxonomy (NCBI): domain Eukaryota; kingdom Viridiplantae; phylum Streptophyta; class Pinopsida; order Cupressales; family Cupressaceae; genus Cryptomeria; species Cryptomeria japonica. The sequence goes on from NC_081408.1 coordinate 188,247,477, forward strand.
TCCCCCGCATCACCATTTCAATTTGTTAGAGCTTCACATCCACCTTAAGACACTGCCACTCGTGGGGATGGTATGGGTACTAATACGAGTTGTCCTGAACAAGTACAACAATAAGATATCTCTCACAAGAGGCCAATAGTAGTAGATACTATATAAAATCCTAGTTATCAAGGCATTGTGAAGAAGCAAAAGGTTATGATAACATTGATGAGTACAAATATATTGTTTGAAACTTTAGAATAAACCCTCAAAAGGGTCCAAAAACTCCACTTGCAAGTTTCAGTGGGGCAAGTTTAGGAATGGGTGTTGCTACTCCTCAAAATACATTAGTTAGAACCACAGGCATAGGTAGAGGCATGCACATCACTTCAAGTGATATTTCACCTTTCAAACATTCAATTGCTTTAGCAAACCCATATTTTTGTTACAATGATTTCTTTAATAAATTTTCACAAACAACAAATATGAATAAAGAAAATAAGAAGACATTGAAGAGGGGTGCCCTTACTACAACTTTAGAGGAACAGCCCACATCGAACGAGGTATTTCCCACATATGACCCAAACAAAGATATGATGGAGTTCATGGTTGTTATGCCCCCAAATAAAGATAAAAATGCACCAAAAAATTTGATAGATCACTCTGAATTTGACATTAGCACCCTCCAAGTGGACTTTTCCAAAGTTAAAAATGTGGACAAAATTAGCGTGTCAAAAAAGACCAACGAAGTGATCTACACTTCATTGCTCAAGGTGGAGAGAGAGAAATAAGATGGAGAAACAAATAGAAAAGTTACAGGAAGACCTGGAAAATGAAAAAGAAAAGAGGAAAGAAGCAGATATCAAGTGCAATGAATTACAAAGAAGGATAAAAAATTTGGCCTCTACATCGGCAATTACAAAGCAGGAACAAATGGAGGCAAAACTGAAGGAACTGAGGGAAAAATTGGATGAAAGCATTAAAAAAATTGATTATGAAAGAACCACTTTAGTAAAATTATATAGAAGCTTGGAGTCTACTGCTGCCTCAAAAAAAAATTTACAGAACCAATTGGAGCATGAGACGGAAAAAAAAAACATTTGGAAGAGAAAGTAGAGGAAAAAATAAAAAAATGTGCACAAATGAAAGAAGAACTACATAATGCAAATAATAAAATTTAAACTTCAGAAGACAACATGAAACATATAGTGAAGTATATAAAAGAAAACATTTGGGGGCAAATAATGCAGAGGAGTGACAAGTTAATTGTATGAATGGTTTGAATTGAATGAAAGTCTGAGAGTAATTTTTTGGAAGCTCAAAGAGCACATTGAGAAGAACATAAATGTTTATTCAAAAGAGAATATTGCAAAACAAATTTTACAAGAAAGTCTCCAGTACTAGTGACAGCTATTTGGTATCCAAGGGAATTAAGAGTCGCATTGATGTCTTAGTAAAGGCATCATCTATCATTCAAAAATGTCAGAAACTAAGGGAAGCACAAGAAATTGCAAATAAAGGTGGGAAAAAGATAATTAAGCTGCGAGAAAAGACAACCAAATTGTTAAATCTTGGTTTGCCGAAGTGTGTTGACACATCAAATAAATTCATTGGAAAAGAAGCTTTCAAAAAAAAGATGGAGGACAAAATGAAGTTTGAATTAGACTTGCTTCCTCAGGACACAACTCCTCACAGCTTTCTGAATTTTATCAAACCATTGACAACTTTGTATGCGGTATTGGGTGAAATAGTGGAATCAAGTCACTCTTCCAAATATGGATTGCTGACGAAGTTGCAATTGACTTACTATACTTTAAAGAAAATTGGACTTCCATCAGACGAAGAGTGGAGCACCCTACAAAAACTAGCACAAAAATCTCATGAATCATGGTATGTATTGCATAGTATTTTTCTTTTACTCTTAATTTCAAGGTTTCCTGCTTTTGTCATTGCTTGAAATAACTTTGTTTTATGAACAAGATAAATGCAACACTCAGTATTACTAATCTAGCCTATGATGCACACCTTCAGCCTTGTAAATTTGTATTCTCAAATTCTCTCAGATTTTAACTTTTATGTCTTTCTCTATTTTTTAGTTCTAGGTTTTGTGCACTACTATTCTCTATATTTAATTTGTCATGGCTTGAATTAAGTTTTAAGTTTGAACTTTGTTTTTTGAACAAGATGAGGAGACATGTAGCAATTGCTAAATTGCTAATTCGTCCTATGATGGTCATAGATACCTTCAGCCTTGTAAAATTGTACTGAGTTTGTGATATTGATGGGATAATAGATTTAGTGCCTTGGTAATTGATTTTGATGTTGAGTCTTCACATGTTGAAAATAGACTTAAAGTTGTTGCTCCTTTGTTTCTATAAAAGGGAATTCAAGGTCATTTGCAAAGGGTTCTGAAATTTCGTATTGACTTTTGCATAGAGAATCACACAGTGTTGTGTATTGAATGAATTGTATCATATGGCTATATTTTGAAAGAATTAATGAAATATCAACATGTCTAAATAAAAATCACTCTATCAATAAACACATTATGCTCTTTTTTCTACTATTTTCTATCTGAAATTAGAAAGTTGAAAAATGCAATTGCAAATCAATATTAAACTTTAATTACAAAAAGTTGACAGACACATAAAATATCATCAAGTTATCAACCACAATATATTTTTCTAATATGAATGATGAGATACAGTAATAAGATTAATAAATACCTAGGAACTGCTAATGCTAAATCTCTTAAATTTGTCATTCCCCCTCAACAAATTCAAAGCTTCCTTGATTCTTGTCTGTTTTTTCTTCACTCTGAGTCTACATACCTCCGTTGAATTGCATCTCAATGCTACGAGTAGTTCCAGCACATGAGTCAATTGTTTCACTGCCACTTTGGTTTGAAGTGTTGCCCAAACCTCTTCTTTCACATTTGGACCTCCATATTTTTAGTGCCCTATTGTAAGGAAAAGTGTGGACATCATACCTAGATGTATAGAGCCTCAAGTAATTTTCCAAATTCTTGTCTAGTTTGTTTCTTAGCTTTGATTTTAGGAACCCCAAAGCAATGAAAAACTCTCTCATCCTCCACCGAACCCAATATCATGGTAAGACATAAATCAACAAGCTTGAAATATTCTAATATTGAATCGTGCATCACTTCGCTCTAACCTAGATTTGTCCAAAGCCTTGTTATCGATCCTTCTTCATGTGTATTCTCCATTATGTCATATTGTTCCTTCATAGTGTATGCAAAATAGGTTGATTTCTCTCTAAGAAGAGTTTCATTTAAAATTCCATTTATAGTTACTCCATTGAATTCTTTGGATTTGCAAAATTGTTTTATCAAAGTTAGTAGCTTAGTTCGAAAATCAGCTAAACTCTTGAGGTTCCAAAATTGAAGAGACACAATAGACATGGCTTCAAGTAGTTTCTCAGGAGGGAATCTACTTCTAATATGTGAGGAAAGATCATAGGCAATTTTCTTCACGGAAGCAATTACAGACTCAACAATCTTGCTAAACCCTTCCCTTGTAACTCTTGCTAAACCCTTCCCTTGTAACTCTTGCTAGTTGCTTCTTGGGGCACTTTCCTGGTTCTTCAGGCTTGACCATGGCAAAGTGGTGTATTGGTATCTCAACTCCATGTACACTGACACATAACTCCCCATTTGCACCGATCTGTAAAACATTATCAGGATTGTTCAAATCTGTGAGTGTCCACCAATTAGCAATTTTTTCATCAGATAATGTTGGTTGAGATCCATAGAGATTATCGAGGGTGAGGCATGTCATCTTATGTAGCTTAGCATATTCTGCAATATACATAGCTCTTTTTTGGGATTTTTTATAATATTCCTCATTTTCTCTAGCATGGGGAGAAGAGTTGCTAAAGTTAAGAGTGTCTCTTTATTACTTAACCTCTGCAGTAGGTCTGGAAATTTTGGTTGCTTTGATTCATTGCAATTTGTGTGAAATAGTCCAATCAAGGATGGATATTCTGAAAAAACTTGATGCGTTGGTCCATCCAAAGAGATCCATCTAGTATCATTATCCTCAAGAAGCTTGTTCCCATCGGTTATTCCATTAGCAAAGTATTGAAATTCCATAAATCGTTTGGTACTTCGACAAAAGTGTGAGTAGATCTCTCTGATTAAATGTTCAATTTTTTTAACTAGAGCATGCTTTTTCACAATTCCAAAAGCTAGATTCATTATGTGGGCCATACAGTGAATGCCAGTAATGTAGGGTGCACAAGAACTTTCCATCTTTGTACAAAGACCATTCCTACGACCTTGCATTATTGAAGCTCCATCCACTCCAACACACACCAACTTTTTGACAATCATCATGTCATCCATACCTCCATATTCAATTAAACAACTCTTTACTAGTTGAAATAAATTTTTCGTTGTCGCACCATCCTTCATTTTAGCAACATATAGTAGATGAGGTTGGTGGGCATGATTCTATACAGTATAAATATGCATGCAAACCCACAAAGTATTATCTACTGCCGTAATTTCGTCTAAAGACAACGTAATAAAGTTTGACTCTCTTATTTTTTCCTTTACGTCTTCTTTTTCAACCTCAACAAGACAACTTGCCCACTCCCATCAACTGTTTACTGACCAGTGACTATTAGGATAGTTAGGAAATTTAAAAAAGTGTAATAAACCACTCATTGATAGGTAGTCTTTCATAGCACGCCCTTTGCTCATAATATAAAAAACAATACTTAACTGAACAATTTTTCCCAGTTGTTCTATTTGCATTGTTTTTCAAAGAATAGCTTCAATAGAACCTGCAGTCACATAAATCTGTCCATTTTAAATAAATGAATATTTCATATTTATTTGATTAAAAATCCACTAGCCATCAGTTAATTAAATTAATATTTAATTAATTCATCTTCAATCATTCTCCTATTAATTAAATAAATTATTCAATTTATTTTAATTAATTCTTTAAACCAAATTCACACTCAATTAAATGAATAAATTCTATTTATTCAATTTAATCCTCTTTCCTCTTTTAAATAAATTAAATAAAACATTTATTTAAATCATTTATCCCCCCCCCAACTTGCCCTTCCTAAATTCTTCTAGAACCTATCTAATCCTAATCAATTAGCCTAATCCATCCCCTAATTATTGTCACATTCCTAAGCAACTTGGAGTCACTTCTCAAAGACTTCAAAGTCTTTGAAAAGCATTTAATGCTTTGTGTGTTCAACAATTTAACCTCTAAAAGTCTTCCAAACCACTTATGGCTCTTACATGACCATTTATGGTTAACCCCTAACTCAACCGTCATGTGACTCATGTGTCTCCTCAAGCATTTATTGCTTTGACCATGGTTATCCCTTTTACCTTTGCACAAGAGTTTATAAAGGCTTTATTCTTTGAATAAAGAATTTATTCACTCAACCCAACCTTGACCTTAACTCCC